>NW_009630324.1:0-2302 GCF_000690535.1 Cariama cristata
CTAACAACTCTTAAATCTTGGAAGACCTTAACAGAATGCTGCACATATTACACTAGAAATCCTAAACAGTACCTAGAGATACTGCCTTAGTATTAGATACAAATTATTGCTCTCACGGTACAAACTCTCCGATATTAAAAAGTTTATTATATAGAGTATTTCTTTGAGCAGCACTATAAATAAGAAAAAAGGACAAGGAAGTATTTTATATTTCTGGTCACAATGAATCCCTCTATTCCCAGTGCCACCACCAATCTGTCATCTTAAAACACATGGCAGCAATTGTTTACAACATAACATGTCCATGCATGCATGTTTACCCAATACTTAAGCATACGAAGGAATTTTGCTAAACAACTTATGTAAAACAGGTGTGTGTGTTTTGGTTTTTCTTTTTTTCCTTTTTCAAGGCCAGAATTTGTATTTTTAGAGGCACACTGATATGGACTGGAAAGTGAAAGTCCAACTTCAACTCATTAAGTATCCAAAAAGCTAAACATACGCTTAGCACTTCAGGGGACACAATGCTGGAAACTCCCTGTCTTTTGCAAGATATACAATAATCTTCTGTGAAGATGTAAGACCTGGAAGCTAAGTACAAGGTGACAGCAACTGCTAGCACCGTAACTGTCAATGGACTGATCTGAGCAACATGGACTCATACATGTACCATTTTTAAAAAGTTTATAATTTGCAACACAGCAACCCTTCATAGCCTCCAGAACTACCTATTAATTCGGGATTCACCAAAACTAGAATGATTTATTATTTGTCCGCTGGTGGCAAATGGAGGTAAACTGTCATGGAAAAGGAAAAAAGATCACGGTTTTGTAAAGGAAACTGATGGCTGAATGCACAATGTCAGCTGAGATAAAAAGGGGGAGGAGTGAAGGAAAAATAGATAAAGATCAAATGTTGGCTTCCTATGTGAACTAAATAGGCATCTTTCTGCTAAAAGCAGTACAGGAACACAGGTGTTATGAACTAACTGAATACTCATTAGCAACTGTTGCTACCATAGGATACTTGGCTATAACTGGACATTACCAACGTCTCTCACACTAATGAAAAATGTGATGTGTAAGCAGTTAATAAGCAAGAATGATAGCCATAAGCCTGAGCTATTGTATGAAAAACAGCCATCCATGGTAGTTATTTTAGGTACCAAGCATACGTTCCAGGATTTGTTGGATAGATGTCAATATCTAAAGTTTAACATGGCCTAGCAGTGTTTTTTTTCACTGTGTGGAAAGCCATTTAAGCGCACCAGCAAATTCAAAAAACACTTAAGAGATTACCTGCTTCCTGATACACACACACGTGTTCTTTTTACTTGCAAGTGTTCATCTTGAACCTTCCCTACTTTAGCCGACTTACCTTAAAACTCAGTATGTAGGCATCAAAGGAGAAAAAACGCAGATGAATTCCAACCTGTATTTTCCCATTAATTTCATTTTTTGCTATGATAGCATGCACTTTACTGTGCACCTTCCTAAAGATGCATTTCTTGCACAGCTGTCTACTCAATAACAACACGATTTATACAAAAACAAATTAACATTTAAGGTAAGTAGTTACTAACAAAGCTAACAACCCTATTAGTAAATGGAGCGATCCCTGCAGTAATTATTCCCACTTCCAACATTTTTGGCATCACCAAACTTTGTACACAACTGAATAACAAATTGTTTTATCGGTATACTTGAACAAGTTAAAAATCGAGGTGTTCTTGACTTCCAAATTACCCAAATGGGAAACTCGGCAGATGTTTTAATGAAGGACAGCACGTAAATGCATCTTTTACTTTCAAAGAACAAATATTGTACAATTATCTCCATATGAAAGATTAGAATATTATGTTAATCACAGGGACACATACTGAGGCTACTGAAAACCCAAAATAAGAATGCCAAAGCCCGTTTCTTGATCAGAATCCTATACTGACAATATTAGGATGCACGGGCTTACCCAATGAGCGCTCCTGGCCAAGTGTTTATGGGTGAGGATTGATACCTAATTTTAAAATTTGAATATTTACTAAGGAAACCCTACGTTAATTACCTCTTGTGCTGTCTTGAGGAAACACCTTTACAGCTCAAATAATGCATGTAGCAATCCAGCCACCAAAAAGTTTAGAGATTCTATACTACAAGCCACAACTGTTTCCACACTCGACTAACTGAACTAAAATAGTAACATTTGCTCTGTTTAAAAAAAAAAAAGTGGGTTTGGTTTTTTAAAATAATCATCTTTCCTATAAGGTACAATAAATAATTAATTCATTTATTCCCTTTAGTATCTC
>NW_009630325.1:0-2811 GCF_000690535.1 Cariama cristata
GGCCTCAATCCTTGCCCCACACCTCATGGCCTCCCTGCTCACTTGCCCTCAGCTCTTCCTTGCAGAATGGGCCCCGAAATACCTCCACCCTGAGCAGATTCAGCAACCTGCCTCGTCTCTGCCTCTGTTAGCCATCCTGTCCTACCTCTGACCTTTGGTCCCTAGGGATGTACCAGGATGACACAACGAAGACAATAGTGACCATCTGCGTAAGGGTTACGCTCCTGCCCACCTTTAAATGATTATTAAAAACAGTGATTCCTACTGTCAGTCAGTCTTTCTCAAGGAATCTTACCATTATCCATTCTGATAACTCTTCCAATAGCCCCCACCTTTCCTTTCACTAGACATCACCCCAAACTTCTAAAGGAAGACTAAGCAAAGAAAATATAGATTACCAGAAAATTCCTAAATATAAATGTCAATATGCGGAATTGTTTCCTAAAATTATTTATGAATCTTTGCTGTCTGGGCTAAATGCACTGAATCAAGTAAAACCCTGAATATTTGACACTAAGGACCAGTACAGCTTTGGCTGGCGTATTTGACTTCAGTTGAATTTGCATTCCCCCTCCACAAATGGGAAGAGATAATTAGATCCTGTGTGCGGTGTAAGCCAATGTAATCAGGAATCTTTCTTACATGTGTTTCGGAGGAATTCTGTCCACCAGACACACTTTACTTGTGGAAGAAACTACAAAAATGTGTAAATTACCCTAAGACTGTAGCTTAGATATATTTTCTGCAGGCAATGAAAGAAGGTGGCTATTTTCCTCCTTTGTTTTAGTTATATCCAGACATTCCCTTGGTAAGTTTGTTCTCCCCCTAAGAAAATTCCTTCCTTCGTATTTAATACATTTGCCTCTCCCCCTCAGGCTTCAAGGGACAAAGAGTGCTGGTACATTCCCCCAGGCACTGAGCTGAGCTGTGGCATCCAGCATGGGAACTCTGATGGACATGGCGCCCCGACACACACCACAGCCTGCTGCCTCCTCCGTGAGTTTCCTGGAGTAATTTTTGTGTCTGACCTCTGCTTTGGATGATTGATGGGGAGGTTGGGAATGGACACTCAGTGACACAAGGGCATTATTTGCATTAGGCAGCTCTTTTTCCTATTACTGCAGTCACCGCTTCACAAGCCCCACAGCCTTTGTATCTGAATCAGCCTCACTTGCTTTTATTTCCCCAATCAAAATTTTATTAGCCGGAGCTGAACTGTGGCCATTGATCTTTCTCTCCCTTCTCAAGAGCTGATAAGAGAAACAATCAGAGAATGCTGATAAAGTGCCTTAAAATCCTTGGATGGAAGTCTTGAAGGAAGGCTTATTTGTTGATAATGGTGGTGCTGCTGTGGCAAGAGGACAGTCTCATCACCACAACAGGGAATGGAGCAGTAACAGGGCTTTGTCATGCACCTTCCCGGAATACAACAGGGCCAAGCACAAGGGTTATGTAGAAGCTGCCCAGGAGAGGGCAATGCCGCCAGCCAAACTGCGATCCTACATGCTTGTTTTGAAGGTCACTCACACCAGGAATAGTTGATGCGGACATCCTTTTGATATCATTGCCCCGTGCCCTTCATTGTGGAATGAGCTTCAGGGAGAATTAGGAAGCATTAGTTTTAGTGAGAGGATGTTTTGTTTGCTTCTTGCAAAGATAACATTCAAAGGCATCTATTATGGTGTTATAAAAATGAAAGAAAAATACGGTTTCTGCTATAAGGTGCTTGAAATTTAAGAGTGAAGCACAAAGATGGGAGAACTAGTGTTTAATTTTTAAAAGATGTTTTCAGCGCACACATACACCCAAGATGCATTTGTGTTACCACAATAAACAGAAGAATGGCACAGCATGCTCTGCCTCTCAGTCTAGCCATCTAGCCATCAGAAATGGCCTCTTGGTTGTTCTCTGACATTCATATTGTTAAAGCAAGGCAGTTCTGCTTCAAAGAAACTCCATGTAGAAGCAAATCTTTGATGAAAAAATCTCTGATGGAAAACATACTATGATCAGGCCTGTACCTGAACCTGGCACATATAATGAGAACACTTTGCCTTTTGCTGTGTTGGTGCTCTAGTAGGTAGAAGCTCGGTAACAGGGATATGGGAATAAAAGTGACCACCTGAATTTCAGACTCCAGTCCCAGCTTAGAATCATAGAATCACAGAATGGTTTGGTTGGAAGGGACCTTAAAGATCATCTCGTTCCAACCCCCCTGCCCTGGGCAGGGACACCTTTCACCGGACTGGGTTGCTCAAAGCTCCATCCAGCCTGGCCTTGAACACTTCCAGGGATGGGGCATCCACAGCTTCTCTGGGCAACCTGTGCCACTGCCTCACCACCCTCACCGTGAAGAATTTCTTCCTAATATCTCATCTAAATCTTCCCTCTTCCAGTTTAAAACCATTGCCCCTTGTCCTATCCCTACATGCCCTTGTAAAAAGTCCCTCTCCAGCTTTCTTGTAGGCCCCTTTTAGGTCTTGGAAGGCTGCTCTAAGGTCTCCTTGGAGCCTTCTTTTCTCCAGGCTGAACAACCCCAACTCTCTCAGCCTGTCTTCATAGGAGAGGTGCTCCAGCCCTCGGATCATCTTTGTGGCCTCCTCTGGACTTGCTCCAACAGGTCCATGTCCTTCTTGTGCTGAGGACCCCAGAGCTCAAGGCAGTACTGCAGGGGGGGTCTCACCAGAGCGGAGCAGAGGCGCAGAATACCCTCCCTCGACCTGCTGGTCACGCTGCTTTGGATGCAGCCCAGGATACGGTTGGCTTTCTGGGCTCCAAGCATACATTGCCAGGTCATGTTAAGCTTCTTGT
>NW_009630326.1:0-3962 GCF_000690535.1 Cariama cristata
TTTCCAATCTAAACAATTCTATGATTGTACCATTCTATCACATGGCGGGGCAAAATGGATGTGCTTCAAGCCCTCAGGGGTTTTGCTGCATCTCCAGACGGAGAGAATCATCCAGGGTTTCCTCCAGCATGGTTGCACCACCAGCCTAGAGATACCCCTCGGCTAGAGATGTGGGGCATGTCCCCGTAGCACCTTAGCATCATCCTGAGGACTCCTATCAGTCTGCAGGATTTTGCAGTTGTCACATCCCTACAGTAGTCAAAAGCCACTCTGCTTTAATTCAGACCTGGGAAAATTTTAAGTTCTCGCTATTTTACCCAGTGGAAATGACCCCAAAGCTCAGAGAGCAGGACTTGAACCAAACCTCATGTGAGCATTGGCTGCTCTGTCCCTCCTGTTAGATCTGCCTCACTTTATTTTATTCACATGACAGCCTTTAAACCTCCCTGGTTTCAACCAAGAAACCCATCTGCAGCCTGAGATGCCTTTCCTGCCAGGACTGCAATACACATCCCCAAAATCCAGGTTCTGATGAACTGGCATTTTCTGATGAGAAATCTGCTTCATTAACAAATTCCCCATCAGCTCTTTCTGCAAGTATTTGAGCCAGCTCAGCTTGTCTGCTGTTTCATTTGGAAGTATGACAAATATTAAAAATAATCATCCCAAGGCACATCTCCCCACTTGGACACACTCCTCTTCTTCCGTAGCCCTGACACGTCTCCTACTCGCTCCCTCGGTCCCTCTAAACACCACATTCGAGGAGGCAGAAATAGGTTGATTTGCTGTACTAATTAATGACCAGACAGTGGATTTGAGGGAGCAGAAGTATCTCAGCACTCCTCACTCCCATCTTCTCAAAAACACTGTCTTTGAATTGTCTTCCATGCCATGCTTAGACCACTCCTGAATTTCTCCTTGAAGTCTGGTTATTGCCAGAAAATTGTGATTAGAGGCATCTTTCACCCAAATGGACCCAACTGGTCCACCCCATGGCCAGGTCCAACCAGAGGCGAGGTGTGCCAGTGGTGGGAGGAAACACCAGTCCAGCCTCTCTTATGGATAAACATAGGACATCCTAGTTAGGACTGTCTCCACAACTCTTCCCATGGTAAGTCTGTAGCTAAGAAGTGAAGGGAAAAAGGCAAAAATAATCAAAAGGAGACAGGAAGAGCAATGTGGAAAATGAAGGCTCCAAAATCCTTCACATGAGGTTGTCAAGGCAGCAAACAAACACAGCCACACGTGCACATCTCTATCCATGCCACCCCCCGACATTTTTCATCACTAAGCCTGGAAACATCCTCTTTCCACCGGAGTCTGACAGGATTTGTAAAGGACCTGGCTCCAGCCCCGCACCTTTCCCAGGCTGCAAAATGAACTGGAGACTCTTTGCAGCCCAAACAGAAACACCCCATCGTGCAGGAAACAGTAGCGGAGCTGCTGGAGAGGAAACGCGGGGAGCACCAGCCAAAAAAGCTGCACATCCCAACCCAACCAGACCCTCCAAAGCACAGAGCATAGCCACACTCCATCCCTTCTCCTGCCTCCTTTATGCCCTTAGCGTGAAGTTTTCCCGTGACGACCTTGCTGCTTCGAAGCGAGATTTGTGGGCAGTACAGCCTACTGCTGTATCAAGCGAGCATCAATCACCCATCAGCTGAAGGACAAGATGTCTGGTACATTTAACACTGAGACCCCTCTATTTCTGCAAAAGTCACCCAGGGACTTTGGAAGAAACTCAAGGTTTCCACTGAGTAACGGGCCAGCAAAGTCACTCTGCAGCTAGGTGAAGCCCAGCAACCCCTGGCCCTACACACTGGCCCTGAACCAAAATGACACTGAAAATCACAAGAATGCCAAAAGACCACATGACTTTGTTACACACCGAACATTTGGGGGTTTTCTTGTATAACCTCTGGGTTGTTAAGTCTTTAAGATAATCTTTCAGGCTTTTGTCTGCAAACATGAGTGCTAAAAAAGCCTGTTTTTTGAAAAAAGCAAATAGATGAAAAGCCTAGATTTGTCTGAATTTGGAGAGGAACCTCAGGTCCACGGGAAGGATCAAGAGTCTAAGACTACCAGATTGGCAATGCTGCCTTGACTCTACGAGGAGACCACCCAGCTTCACCACCTCTCTCCAGCGAGGCTTGAAGACCGGCCCATGAATTGACTTTGGCAGTAAGAAGCTATGAAGCTGGCGGCAAGGTGGTAGGAAGGAGACCTTCCGAGAAGCCAACGCTAAGAGCTACGTGGCTAAAGCCACTGGTTTGCTCTTGAGGGCTGAACTGTCACATCACAGCAGACTCTGCGGGGGACCTGACCTCCTTTCTCCAGCCCACAGCTGCTGCTTGGTGCATGGGGATGGCTGGGGGGGGGGGGGGAGCGGGGGTTGGAGGGGGGGGGGGGGCAGATCTATTCATCAAGACAGAGCAGAAGTTCCTCCTCATGCTTTTCACCCCAGAAAGATGAACCATCCCTTGCTGGCTTTTCCTGGGGGACTACTCTAGACAACTTGAGGGGTGAGGACATGAGCCCCCGGGACAGGAATGATTTTTATTCAGCCTGATGGTTTGAATACACAGAGGTACTCAGGAGAATTAATCTGAAATTAAAAGAAGGTATGAGTTCAGAGTGGATTAGTCAAAGTGTACACAACTCACCAGGTGGCCACTCTTGTTCAACTTTAAATCAGCCCTCATTTAATCTAACCAAAATGAAGCAGGTTAAATCAAATTAAAGTCTCACCTCTGAAAGCTGACAAGGGGGAGCTGATGCAGTTTAAGAAAGTTAATTCAGGAGAAATCTGGTGATGGTCCCCACACAAACAAGCCCCAAAATGTCACAATGGGCGCTACGCCGACCAAACCCTGGGGATGGGGCACACCTGCCTTGCCAGCCGAGGCTGGTCTTTCCTGAATCCTGGACATGGAAAGCTCTGACTGATGTCAGATTTGATGTCACATCAGCAGCTCTTGCTATTTGTACAGTTTTTGTCACGGAGAAAGGCAGGACAATAAGAAGACAGTGGATGGTGCACACCGTGGGACTGGGGAGTGGGTGCACGGTGCAGCAGGCAAAAAAAACTTTGAGGACAGGAAAGGCAAGTGGACAGAGAAGAAGGGTGGTCTTGCTTATCCACAGCAAGAAGCTCGGGGAGATCGAATTCATCACCTTGCCCTCCTCTCCAGCTGACTGAGTTCAAATTTGGGTTCATACTGAGCAGCGCGGGGAAGGAGTTGGCCCTGAGCTACTCATCCTGCCAGCTGAACCCTTGCCAGCTGGCCGGCACCGAGGAAGAGTTGTCACATCTAATGTCACTCAAGTTAAGCGCTGCGCATCAGCGATGTGTCTAGACTCTGTCCATGAGAGATGAAGGCCACAAGGATCCCACAAAGCAAAAAACGTGCAAATGTCCCGTGGGTAGGTTTTGCAGGCAAAAAGCACCGCAGTTTTCATGAGGATCACACTAACTCTTGCAATGAGGAAGGGGAGTGGAGGAAATATTCCCCTTCTTATGGCAGGGGGGAGGAAAGAGGCAACCCCAAACCCAAATAGGGACTATTGGCTTCTCTGGGACCTCACAGCCCAACAAAGCCAGACCACAGAGGGACATTAAAGTTGGCATTAGCAGCAGGGACCTGATACCTAAACTTGTGCCATCAAAACTGAGGATGCCAACCTCAGCTGGAGGCTGGTACTTGCTGAAGGCCCAGCAGGGAGGAGGTCCAAGCTGCAGCCCTAAGGGGCAGAAAATACGAGGAGATACTCCAAACCTAAAGGAATAAACAGACCTCAGCCTGGTCACAGGCAGCTCTGGTACAAGGGGACTAAAAATGGAGACGAGTGACTGGAAGGACAGTTTGTGCTGGCACACAGCACGGCTGTGGTGTCGCAAAGCATTGTCCCCTGCTTTTTGTACCTCCCTTTCCTCCCCACCCCCTCCAAAAATTTACAGCAGG
>NW_009630326.1:3984-21482 GCF_000690535.1 Cariama cristata
TGCTGCCGGCTCCTGCCACCGAGGCTTTCGGTGGGGAGGTTGCCGGCCCCCCCAGCAGGGCCATGCTCGGGACAGGACTCAGAGGATGCTTGCCCACCCCAATGGCAGAAAGGGTCAGAGGAAAAGCGATGGCAAGGAGGCGATAAGACCCTAAGCCTCACCCTCCTTTGTGCACCCAGCACCTTTGATGAGTCACGAGCCAGCCCAAATTTACGCCCTCCAGCCTGAGACTTTATTTTTAACATTTCTAGGGTCATGAGTCACGTTGCCTCCCCCAGCCCATCCATGCATCGCCCACTGAGCCAGGTCGGACCCAAAGATGACGAGCTGAACACGTCTTCCGACTGAATGATCCTTATGGATCTCCTTCAACTTGAGATACTCTATGATCTTTGGTCCATTGAGACTCAAAGCTGCTGTGATGTGAAGTGGCTAAAGACACAAGTGATGCCAAGTGATGTAGGAGCCACCTCCAAGAGGCACTGGTGACCTCCTCAAGCATCCCAGCCTCTCTAAGTCAAATTTTGGGTGATTCCTTGTTAAATACCTGCCCTCTGGTGCCATCTGCTTTGCTGCTCATTCAAGCTGTGCTGGGGACAGGTTTCTTTGCAGGCACGTCTGGGACACCTGCAAACCCTCACTGACATAAAAGCTGCCACCGCACACCCCTCATTCCATTTTTTTTGCAGAAAAGCCAAGCTGGATTGTGGGATCGGTCCCTCTGCCGCCATCAGTCCCCCATGACCTTGGCCAGCCAGGGTTACCGAGCCGGAGCCCGGAGATTTCCTGTTAATGCCGTGAGGAGGGCTCCACATTTCCTTGGGATCCTTTGTGTGTCAGTGCTATTTTGGGTCCCATCTTTTTTTTTCTTCAGCTCCCCACCCACACCTCCCTCAGGGTGGGGTCTTCCCGGATAATTCGGAGTTCTCTATATACACAGGCATATACGTATGCACCTATATATATTTATATAGCTGGCATGTGAGTTGAGCCTTCGGGCATTGACTGGACATGGGGGACTTGGCAGGAGGCTCGGTGCTATTCTTTAGGTGGGGAGAGCCTAGGAAGGGAAGGACACAGCTGACCCTCCCTCCTATTCAAAACTATTTAAAGACTGTCTGGCACAGAGTTTCTTTCCCACCAAAAGGTTCCAGTGACGATCTGGCTTTACAGGCTCTGTAATCTGATCAACTTCTATTGTTGGTAAATTCATAATTGCCTCATTATTTAACTCTCCAGAAACAGTGGGTTTTACAGAAAAAGAATATCCATTTTAGCTCTTTTGTTTGTTTGTTTTATTTTGATTTTCAAGAGCACTGGGACTCAGTTTCCATTGGAAGAACTTCTGTTCTTCAACAGCTCCTGCTCTTCCTCTCCTTAATACAATACACATGATCACAGCAATCACTGATGAAAGGCGCAGACGGTGAGAGATGACCTTTTCCAGTGCTGTCCTAGCGCACGATTCTCCAGCACAGCATATTTATTACCCAGTGGCCTCTTATATGTAGATGTGAGCAGCACAAGTAGAGCAGCCTTAACCATTTCCCTCCAGAGAGGAAGGATGCTCTTGTAAGCACTATGCGCTGGCTCACATCCTTGCTTAGCCACAATCCTCTGAAACAACGCTGGTTAACCTCTTCCTGCCTCAGTTTCCCCCATCTCTACAGGTAAAAGTGGACAGATTTCAGATAGAAGAGCTATCTCCATTTACAGACTGGTCCAGCACCTTTCTAACCAGGGCCCCAACCTTGGTTAGGTGCCAGAGCAATACAAATAATTACTAATAGTAATCCTCATGGGAGTCTATTACATTATGGTTTAACTTCCTCCCAAACAATTGCTCCTCTTCCTTGCTTTGTATGTTCTTCAAAAGAAGCGGCTGCCGTGCTTTAGGGCTGGGACACCAGCCGCGGTAAACATACACCCAGCGTTCCTGCTCAGCTGGGCCTGGGCAGCAAAAAGAAGATATATCTGATTTAAGACAATCACATTGCGGGCAGGAAAAAAATTGAGAGTTTAATGGAAATGGCAACCTGGCAGCACTGAACAGCGTTTATCCTGAGAAGTCCCTTAGGGCACATTTATCCACTATTTACAGGATGGTCTTATTCAGAATGGCAATAAGAGCAAGAAATGTTGAGAGCAGAATTGCCCACTGGTCTCAGGGCTCAAAATATCTTCATTGAGAGAGTGGTGAAGGTCCCGACACTGCAGGAGCACTCAGTTGAGGGAAGCAGAGGTTTACTGCGGACACAGAGCTTGCCAGTTCTTGGACATTTCCCTGCTTTCTGCCTATGCTGCAGGCACTCTGCCTGTACCAACCAAAATGTGCATAAAGGGAAAGATGACCCATAAATGGGAAGAAAAATGCCCCCGGTCCACAGCCAGTGCTGGGCTGAAGTTGACCCGTGGGTGTGTGGGCCAGGCAAATTGTCCTTGTAGGGTATATAGGGCATAAGAACAACCCAATGGCATAGGTTGAGGTGCAGTATCAAACTCCTATGGGAGCTGGGAACCCAAAATATCGAGTGTCCAACAAAAGGTGGGATGGTAACGCAGAGGTCATCCCAAAATAGTTTGAGGCAGGTCACATTAGAGCAGAGTGGGCTTTGGGTGGGCTCTCTCGAGGTCCTTGGGTCCTCACACAAACAGTTAGCTTGCTCTGAAACACATGGTGGCACATCTCTGAGGAGGTTTTTCCATTGCCAGGACCAGGAATTTAGGTCTACACAGCAAGTAGCAAGGTAGAGAAAGAAGGGTCTTGGTTATTAGTCAGCCAACTGGCCTGACTTAATGCTGAGAAAGAACAATGTGCATTTTGGTCACCCCTTCCAAGATGGAGTCTGCAACAGCTTTAATTAGTCAATTAAATGTGGCTTTGTCATAGGAGATGAGACACAACCGGGATCAGCCAGCTGGGTTCTTGGCTGCTGAATGACATTGTCTTTCCAGCCCAATGACCTCATTGTTATGACTCAATAGGGGAACAATGTTGTCCACCCAGCAGCCCAGCAAGAAGTGAGATTCCTGGGTGGTTACAGCCGAGCAGAAGAGCATGGGAAGTTGGGGGACGTTGCCGGGTCGGGGATGCAGCGCTTTTTGCACTCAGTGCAAGCAGGCTGCGGTAGGTTTTAATGGCGTGGTTGCGTGCTGAGAAATTCCAGCGAAAAATATAATATCTAATACAAATATAGCATGCAACAGTGGTCATATTCAGCTCCCCAAAAAATCCCTGGACAAGTAGGGTCAGGTAGTGAGTTTGAGCACGAAGAGACTCACTGGTTAGGGATGAAAATCCTAAATGATGTCTAGGGGAAAGGAAAGCTTGCAGCGCTTACACCTGGGGTGGTCTGTATGGAAAGGACTCCCCGTTCGTGTCACCTTTTGAGCTCAGGGCTTCACTGACATCTCTCTACCACCACAATCCTTCTCTACAGGGCAGTGCCTGGCGGCCGTGCCGCAGGACAGGCCATGGCAGGGCAAGGGAAGGGAGCAAAGGAAGCAGGAAGGAAGAAGGAGCTGCATCCCCTCCCTGCCGTTAATCATCCTCCGCGTTCTCCTAAGAGAGGCTGGCAGGTCTGCAAACTCCACATTGGGCTCCCACCTTGGAGGGGACCCAGGGAGATGACCGACAGCCCTGGGTACAGGAGGGGGACACAGGGCTGGGCTTCATGATAATACCCAAATTATTGTGCTCCCGGGATGGCAGAGACCAGATCCTGCTTTTGGCTCAGCAGTGAAACTCTGACACATCAGCTTGGACATATCCTTCAGAAAACTAAGCTGGAGTCACAGTGGGGTTTGAGACGGGAGGAGAGGGCAAGGACTGCAGGTCAGGTCCGCGACGGGACCCGCAGAAAGCCAAGAGCAGAGCAGAGGAGAGAGCATTGAACTGGGATTCAGTGGATGCTGCTGGTTGTCGCCCTGGAGCTGGGGGGCAGGTATGGGGAGGGTGACGGAGGACAAATGCAGTCCCACATTGGGGATGTGCTACACTGCTGAAGGCTGCAGCTATGTGAACAGCCCTGTCACGTCTGCAACTGATCGTTGCCAAATCAAAGCATGGCTTTGCTGCAAAAAACTATCCTATTTTATGAGATACAAGAAAACCAGCATCCCTGATTATAGAAAGGCAGAAGAGACAACTTAAAAAAAAAAAAAAATCCCCTCACAGGCTTCAAATACACATTTGGAGAAGTACAATCAGATGTGCAAAAAGACCCTCCTGTTGCCCCGAGCCCCATCTCATCCTGACATCTCTGGAAATTATTATCTGGGCAAAACGCTCCTTGACCCCGGTCAGGGCAGCTCTCAGAAATCAAGCCCTGAGCCTGCTGATCATGGAGGCAAAAAAGCGCTAGGGCATCAAAAGCATCAAATGGCAACTTTTAGCAATGCTTATTGATAACTCTTGGTAATTTTTGTTGTATTATTGCTTTAAATAATTAACAACTACCAAGCCTATCTACTCCAGACACTGCTCTCTGGTGCAAACACGCTCCTGGACCCTGTTAGCTGGCATTGCTCTGCTTGTCCATCACCAGTTCCATCCAGAACCCAGACCTTTCTATGTAGGCCACAGTGTCACGGATGAGAGGCTGAAATGCTCGAATGATGCAAAACAACAAGCACCAAGTCCTTCGCCGAGCAAGCTTCTGCACAGCACAGCGGCCGAATAAATAGGACACACATGCTGGAAGCCAGGCATTGCGTTTTGAGACTATGGATGCAGCAGATGGCCAAGTTCTGTGCTGCTGCAGGATTTGAACTAGCTCTTTCAAACAGGAGGAGAACACTGTTGAAGAAAAGCAAGAAGTGGAGCAAATCCCCACCCTGCAAACAGCCCAGATGCACGGAGACGAGTTCGGCACCGCGCTGCTGCACGCAGGCACAGACTCTCATCCCTGGAAAGCTGGCTCAAATCCTGATCCAACCAGATCCCAAAAGCTGGTATTTATTACTATGAAACAAATGCATTATTCCTAATCTATATTATCAAAGAGAGAGCTCCTCCTTTCCCCACTCTTGGTAGTTTCATGGCAACAGCCATGGATTGAACAGACTGGGACAATTTGCAACTCGTTGACTTTGGGAAATCCTGCGAGGTCCAGGTGGCACCAAGTTGCTATAAGAAGCCATTCCCTGCCTTTTGGGGGGAGAAATATGGGAAATTTGCCCATATGCACCTCACACACATCTGTCCAGCTCAGCAAAGAACAGACTTGCGGCTTAAAACAGGAGCTGAGAGATCTGAGGGTCTTTCTCCAACTCTGTGAAATAAATTCCTGTGGCAGGAATACTTTTATCTACTTCAGAGATAGGCTGTGAGATTCTGCTCTTGTCAGATTTGGGCAGAGGCAAAATCCTATTACCCCTCTCCCATCCCTCGATGGGGAGCGTGCCTCTGCTCAGATCGAGCTGAAATCCCTGCAGAAACATCTTGTGGGCTGCACTTTTCTCACCCGTCCTTTCCCCAAGCCCCCCGCTGCGAGGAGCGTCAGCCTTCAGGATGGGAGTAAATAAATAAATGAAGTGTAATCCTAAAAGCACTTTCCAAAAACCAGCTTCAAAGCCAATTCACCTACCGAGGTTTCCTAGCACTGGTCCCACTTGCCCATCCGCATTATCAGCCCCCTTCTTCCAGTGCCTCGGGGTACAAATTTTCCCAGCCCAGAGATAAACCCCTGCCCCAAAACTGCTTTTGAGCTGGATTATAAGGAAACCCTCCCTAAAAAGCCAGCTGGGTTGTGTTCACCGGCCTGGGGCAGCTCCCGATGCCTGCTCCCAGGGAAAGCAGCTTACATCCCTGCATCGCTGCTCCCACCCCCCCCCAAGCGAGCCCCTTCCTAATCAGATTGGAGCGGTCCTGCCAGACACGCAAAACGCTCTCACGGAAGACAAAGCGTAGAGCTGCAACCCTCATCTGCCAGCTCAAACACAAATACAGCCCCCGAAATAAAACTTTAGCATGGCTATCCCCCAAGCATTTCTCATCAAATCCTCTCTTGGTCGTTTCCTGACATTTTTTTTTTTCCCCAGGTGTTTTGGTTTGGTTTTTTTTTTTTCATGTTTTTATCAATCAGGACTGTTAGTGGGATTCTTTTGTGTGACAGCATAGGTGGGATACAGAGAATCATATGCAGTGGGACCTCAGGAACCACCATGCCAGAGCTTGGCTTTGGGTCTTGTCCAAAATGCACCAGCTCTCTGTGTTTTGCCCCTCAACTTTCTCACCAGTGAGCATCGTTCTGGGGCTCTGTACCCATCCTGGTTCCTATCCAGTCATTCACACCATGTCCTGCAATGACGGGAGCTTCTGCACTGGCCAGGGAGTGCGTGCAGAGGGTCCTCCACGAGCAGGAGCTGCTGATGGGGCCAAGTCACTTTGCTTCCATCAGAGATGCCGATGAGATGCCATAATCTCCGTTTCTAATGTGATCAGGGGAAGGAGAGTCCTGTTCTCTCAGAGGCTGGCTGTGCCACCAAAACCCCTTTAAAACCCCCAGAATTTTACCCTGTGCAACTGTCAGCTACCTATGGACAGACTTCATAATAGGAACACAAAAAAATGGGGTTTTTTTGAAAGCAAAAACCCATCTCCTTCCTTTATCAGCCCATCAGTTTGGACTTCTGCATTTCCCTCCTTAATCCTTCGTAAAAGGCATTCATAGAGGACCATAAAAGTATACATTGACCATGAGGTCCCCTACCTCTCTTGCTGCCAACCCAACCTTACATGCCTACTTTTCACTGCCCTCCTCCCACCAGTCCGGCCGCCACCTTCTTGTGCCACTCTCTTTGCCAAAGAACAGCTGTTTTTTCCCCAACATGGCTGCCCTAAATCATCCCCCAGCATCTGAAGCCATGATTTGGAGGAACACTGACATGAGGAACGTGGACAGTGACGGGTGACAGGCTTTGTGCTTGGTTGTGCAGCCCACAGTGGTGGCTGTATTGGCCATCCTTGCCCTCATTAGGAATTGCTTAACACCACCCCATTGCTATCGACCTTCTCCTGGCTGGAAAACCACAGAAAACAGGGTTTGGGGTGAGATGGTAAATTATAGGTTGGATTTTGAGAACCTCTCACCATGGTAGAGCTTCTCTAGAGCATGACCATCATGGGATATTGCTCCTCCCAACAGCCTGAGAGAGACTTGGCCTAATGAAACACAGAGTGAGGGCTGCAGGATCTGGCCCAGGGTCTGAATGACATTAGTGCATCCTCCACCTTGAGCTGGGCTTAACTACAACATATCAGACAACTTTATCAGCCCTACCTGATGTGTCATAGCAGAAGCAGATATGTCCACACTGTGGAGGTCATACTCCAATAGCTGTAACGGCTACACGCAGGGCAGTGATGGTAGGAGTGGCAATTACAATTGTTTCGGTGGCAATGATTGCTCTTGGCAGCTTCCTGCCTAATGAAGATGTCCTTTGAAAAGGGTCTTCTATGGTGAGAACCTCAAGACGCTGCATCAAGGATATTGCAGTTGTTAAGATTTTTTTTCTTTTCCTTCTTTCCCCGCCCCCCCCGTGATTGTTGCCTTAAACAGCAATGTTTTATTTGTCAAGGTTGTTGGAGAAAATGCTCTCATGTTGGATCAACAAGGAGATCCGTCTAAATAGGCTGGATGAGGGGTTGCAGGCTTCACTAGGCTTTGCAGAATTGTCTATTAATAGTGTTTTACTTTGGAAAGAAGAGGTAGAATTGAGTTTATCACTTCCATCCTCCCCAGACTCCCCTGATACGCATGTAGTGTGGATGGATGGAAGTCCACTAGGATCTGCTAGGCTACATTGCTCTCCTGGACACAAGTAGAGTTGCTTCAAGCTGGCCTTGTCCCATTGGGAAAGGATGTGTGCACTGCCATGGGCCACAATCCATCACGGCTAAATCTCCTCCTAATTTGTGAAAGGTCAAATTTTATCATCTAGCACCAAAGAGGAGATTAAATATGTAGCAGCAGGACTAAACCCAACCAGGACACCCATGGCACTGTGGGGAACTTGGATTTTCCAACACTAAATGGGACTGGATTTGGATGCGAGATAAAAACTGGGCAGCCAGTTAAAAGAAGCATCATTAATTCTTGCTTTTCTTTCCTATAATTGCTGTCTGTCCACACTAGCGGCAGATATTCAAGGTATCCAGACACAAAGTGTGGGGTTTTTCTGCCTTCAGTTAGATGGTCACAAGTTACATATATAAACCTCAGCTAGCCATTTAAATTCCCTCTGGAGATCAAGGAGAGACACATTCAGCCGCTCCATCAATTGT
Organism: Cariama cristata; assembly: GCF_000690535.1. Classification (NCBI taxonomy): domain Eukaryota; kingdom Metazoa; phylum Chordata; class Aves; order Cariamiformes; family Cariamidae; genus Cariama; species Cariama cristata. Next base: position 12,272 of record NW_009630326.1, read on the forward strand.
TAATTCTAAGCTGCGAAAACAACTGGAAACTGGCAGCTGAAAAATAAAATTGCTTCCTCTCCCATTTTAAACAGTAAAAGTGAGTTTTAAGAGAATGTCTCCTGTTTATTCAAAACCCTCGAGGGACACGAAACAATTCATTTCAGTCACTAACTCCATCAAAGATTGATGCTTGAGATTTGCTCAATTAATCGCTTAGCATTAAACTCAAAAGTATGTTGAAAACTTTATGTGCTAGGTATCCAGGCCCTTGGTTACTTGATGTATCTTAAAGGAATTTTAAGCACTGTTTTGCATCTGGCAGTTTAACAGAAATTTCCTCTATGAGGAAAGAGCGATTGCCACCAATAAGCCCCGAATTAGTATTATTCATCATTAACTAGGAAGACTTAAAAGATGCATAAATTAGAAATCAATCAAAATAGAGTGGTGGCAGGCTATATAACTGCTTAAACAAATATGTTCACAGGGTGTCCACCTGGTTAGAAAACACAGTTGAAAGGCAAGAGTGGGTTGTAAATCTCCAAGTTTCACAATGAGCAACCGAGGACAATCAGCCCTGCTTAAGGGATATAGCTATGAATTGTAAATGAAAAACATGATTAAAATCAAATCATTCAAATAAAGACTCTCTTCTTCCGTATTTTAAATTGTGATTAAAATTCATAATTTAAGCCACATCAATTTAAATCAAAGCACTCTGCCATCAAATGAGGTTTTGAACCCTTTGTGAGGCTTTAATGAGAAAAAAAGGGTGTTCTGTTGAATGCAGTTAATGGGGATTTATTGGTACCATTTGTGGGTAGGAGCTGTCTTAGAAGCCTACAAAGCTGCACAGACTGAGAGTCTTGAAGGTTTTTTTTAGCTGTCTGGGGAAATTTTAAGGAAACAAAATAATTTTCTATACTAGGGTGTTGCAATAAGCTCAAAACTTACTTTTCCACAATATTCCACCTGACTGTTCAGGCCAGGAAAATTTATCACTTGTGCCAAAGAGGTCAGCATGTCTCATTGCTTTATTGGCATGGGAATTACCCTGAGGCTTGGGAGAGCATGGAGGTGATGGTGGGCTGAGGTTAACTCCTGGATGCTTGAAAAATAGGGTCAAAGGTGTGATTTTCGCTTGCCAGCTTTGCAGTTGACGCGATGTCGTGTCACATTTTGCTTATGTTTTGCCTCGGTTGCCTCTCAGCTGGATCAGGCTTTGCTGGGAGCCCCACGGCAATTCCTGGTTCATCCCGTTCGCAGCACACGCATCGCTGCTGCCCAGGTTTTCATTGCCACACGTCATTTTGGTGTGCTTATGGCACTGCTTTGATAAATTCATGTGCCCTTTGAAAGAGGCAGTGGAGAGCACAGACACTTCATAGCATTGTGTCAAACCAGATCAGAGGACTGATCCATCTGAAAACTAAACCAATATTAGGAGAAAAAAAATAAAAGGAAGAAAGGAAATAAAAGGAAAAATAAGGAAAATAAGGAAAACAAAGGAAAAAGAAGGAAAATAAAACAAGAGGGGGTCACTTCATGCTTTTCCTGCCTGTTGCTACTTTCTCCGCTTTGCCAAGAAAAACCCATAGGAAAAAAATTGTATTTGTTTATTTGTTATTTTTATTTGTTGAGGCTCCGAAACCAAACCAGGTCACCAGCTAGAGAGTGGGAAGGTGGTTGAAAAGATGCCTCAATGAGAATGATGGTTTTGGAGTCGTGCAATTGAAATCTGGTTTGAGGGTGCTCCTTATTAGCTGGCCTAGCATCGGGTGGAAAACTTGCTTCCCTTACCTGTGCTTTAAACATTGCTTCTGTTGTTTAATAAAATAGAAATGTTCAACAAGGACAACTTTAATTGCTTATTTAGTGTGTATATATATACATTATACATAGATCCAGGACCTTGGTTACTTGATGTTACTCCAGTACAACTGCTTCTAACTGGATCCGTGCTGGGGAACACAGTGCATCGCTTTAACTACTCTGCTTTTTCTCATAGTCAAGGCACAGAGTATCTTGATAAGCAGCATGTAATAGCCACCGTGAGAGCTATCCATTTTCTACAGGCAGTAGTATCATTTAAACTTTTCCATTTTTTTCCCTATTTGAGTACGTGGTGGAATGTCTTATCTCATCCTCCTGCCTTTAGACTGGGGAGGAGGAAAAAAAAAAATAGAAGTGGTCTTTGCTATTAGGTTTCAAAGAGGACTCTCTCAAACATAGTTTTTCCAAACCCTTCTGCAGAGTCTTTCAAGTCCCTTTGTCAAAGTTAGAAATCTGGCATTTTCTCTTTGCCTGTATCTCTCAGAAGCCACTTAGAATAAATGTCTGACAAGGTTGTCTCCTCATTTCTCTACAATAGATTTAATATATCTTTAAGTACCACAGCTTAATAACTCTAAGCCAATTTCTAGCTCCTCCTCCAGTTAAATTTACTAAAATCAATTAAGGCTGAGAGAGAAAATTTCAGCCTTCGCCATTAATAACTGAGTTCTTATTCTTCCACTGCAAAATGACCTTCCTCCTCCCTTTCACCAGTCTCATGAGCCATGTGGCATAAGACCAAAGCTCCCTGCACACAGAGCTTGCAAGACAGAGAAAAAGCTGCTGGATTAATCCAATTTTTATTAAGGATGCTGAGAATATGAGCTAGACCTCAAAGCAACATCTCAAATGGGACTAACTCAGAAATAAAAAATTACCTTTTCCATTTTGGAGGAGGTTTTAACGCAGATCCCGTCTGTCTGTTTCTAAGGCATCTGTCCTGCACCTGGCTTCAAACACAGACTTGGGTTTTAAACCCGAAGACCGTGTTCTTCTTACTCGCTTTTCCATTTTGCAACCTTTAGGGTTTACTCCTGACCCACCACCAAGAAGTTCTTCAAAATCCTGAAACCCACATTTTTTGGACGTTTTTAAGCAAATATAGATCTTGTTAAGCAACATAAAGGTTTCCAGGGGCAGATCCTGGATATTTTTGGTGTAATATCAGACCCTGTTACGGAGCATGTATGGAGACAAGCATTTCTAAGGGACAAATCATCCCAAGACACATCTGAATTGCCTTCAGAAGATGCCCCTCTCTCTCCACTAAGAGGAGCTGGATTCAAGGACAACTCAGCTCCAACCTTAAACACCTTGGTTAAGTATCTGAACCTATGTGGCATTACCTTTGATCCTTCCGTGGGAGGAAAAAGCAACTTGCCCACAACCGCAGAAGAGCTGGCAACACCAGGACTCCTGATTTTCCCTTCCTCTGCAAGGCAGCTCATCCCAGTTTGCCCAAACCAGAGCCCGTTCCCTTTTTGCTGCCGTCCAGCCCCAGCACTATGCCAAGACATGGGACCTTGGACATTATGCACAAATCGAGCCATGCTGAAAGCCAAATCTCAACCTGGCATGTTGCCTTCCCGCAGCTGGTTTACTGTGAATGCAGGTGCTTCAGCAGCGCTGAATTCCTGTCGCCCAAAATAAAGGCTCAATTCCCTTCATTACCTCTTCTGCTCTATGCTGGCTGTTGGGGCATTACAGCGAGTTAATTTTAATAAGTCATTTGCATTCTCCTTGTCTCCTTGCAATACTTTGTCACCAAACTGTCACCGGCGTCTGCCGAGAGGTCCTGGCCTGTGGCCAAGCAAGCCGTGAGACATACGTTATTTACAGGACAGAAAAGGTGCCTGCAACATGCAGAGCAGCATCAGCTGCAAAGATGCAAAGATTTGCAAAGCAGCCACATTTAGTGATGAGAAAAACTTCATCGAGAAGACCTGGGACCCAACAAGCAAATGATCAATGGAGGATATTGGTGCCTTTGGGGTTTGGAGCAACTTCACTCCATCTCTTGAAGGAGAGAGGGTTTTTTCTCTCTAGGGTTGATGGGACATCCCAACATTTGCTGGTTCCCAATGGCTTTCGGAAATATTCGGTACCAAAGGCTGACTCTGAGGCACACTATGGCTCAAGTCAAGTGAGTAAGTGCATGCAACCCCAAGAAGGTCACCCAAATAACCCACCAGAGAGCTTTGCACTCCCAGAAGACAGTAATGTTGTTATTGGCATTTTCGAGGACTCCCCCAGGCACTCACTATTTCTAGCACTATTTGTAATTCAAAGCCAGCAGCTAACTTGAAGCAGGCTAAATTATCCTCAAAGGAACCTGTCCCTCTCACTTGGCCATGGAAGGAGGTGAGGACAACGATACCCATCACCTGGAAGTTTAGCTAGAAGAAAAATACCACTGCATCAGCATGGCCCCAGGTGGTCACATTGTAAAGGGGTAGAAATGAGCAGTGCAAAGTCAGCAACTTCTCCTGAATCACAGCACAAGGCCCAGCTTCAAATTTACTAGGTGTTGTGATAGAAGCCCTCTAAATGTGGCTTCTGACTTCTCCCCTAGCAGCATCGTGAGGTTGCTTCTAGTCATGGAAAGCTGTTGCAGCCCCCTGCTCACCAGGCCTTCATTGGTATTATTTATACCGCAGCAGCCCCGGAGACCCCAACTGAGAGCATCTCCCCATCCCCAAACACTCACTGCATGGTCCCTCCACTAAACAGCATGTAGTCTAAGCAGACACATGCAAAATAGAGAGAGAAACTATGGCATAACCAGTCCTTTACACAGCATTTCAGCTCTTCAGTTCATAGCATATTGTATATGATTTTTGTACAGTAACAAGGAAGATCATCTTTTTCTCCCCAGCCCTACCTACCTTCTAGGGCAGGGCTGTTTAGCTCAAAAGTTGCGTGGTTTTGAATACAGAGTAGTCCCAATGCTTAGGCACCTTGAAACTGGAGCTGTGATACGGGTAGAGCACATCCCTCCTTCCTCCACCCAGTTTTAAGTGGATCCACGTATTTCTCACGCACCTCTAGAGGAAGACACCACGAAGCTTCAGCCCAGCGTTACAACAGACAAACATGCAATTAGAGCCACTAAAACCTGATGAAGCTCAGACAAACTGTCCCTGTCCCTCCCAAATAACAAAGAAGCAACAGGAGAAGGCACCTCACTCCAGGCTGTGGGACACCATCCCACCGGGCAGTTCGGGGGAAAAAGACAGGGATTATTTTTGGTTAAGCCCCAACGGCACACAGGAAGGGTTTTGGGGGAGATGGGTGGTGCATCCTCAAACGCCACCCTGCAGTAGGACCTGCAAGACCCCAATGCAGAATCAGGCTTGAGCCTGGTTGAGAAAGCTGCAAGAGAAAGAGCCGGTGGATTTGCTTGGCATCCCCAAGACCAAAGGCACTGCTCTCTGCAACGTGGGCTATTTGGTGAAGCCCTGGGGGTTGCGGTGAACCGAGCGCAGGTAGTTGGAGAACAACAAATGCCAGATGACTGTGCGCATCGGTTAGAATTAAATAAAAGCGCAAGGTTTGGTCAGGAGCTCTCTGTGAAGGAAAGGGCAGGCATTGCAAGAATTCAGAAACAACATCCTTAGGTGGAGACTGCCCAGTTATGGAAGAAGCTGTGCACGTAAACAGGCTTTCGACAAGGAAGTTGGCAGAAGCATGAGAAAATGCTTCGAAGAGTTTGCGAGATTTCACATGCCTGCACACAGGGAATGGACCAAACCGGGCCACCCGGATTCCTGCAAAGTTCAAGCCCCCTTCTGATGTTCGGCTCTCGGCAGAGCTGAGGGTGGCCGTCTGTCATGCAAGCGTGCTGTCGAGCTGGGAGCAAGACTGAAGGTGAAGTGGATACTCAGGCTCCCCTGTGTATGTGTTGCTCCTCATCAGCTCAGCAGCTGGGAGGGAGGAATTTCTGAGTGCCCACAGGTGGGTTGTTTGCTATGGGCTTGGTCCTTCTACTGCTTGGACCACCTGGAGATGTAGCTACTGAAGGCACCTGGGCTTGGGCTCCCATAGCACAGAGCAGCTCAGTGGGATGATAAGGTAGAATCTCACCTCCCCAGAGCATCACCCTGTAAGGATGAAGCCCCGCTCGCCCCATCTTTCCTGGCCCTACAGAGCATCTGGGTGCTGCGGTGGGTCCTTGGGGACAGGGCAAAGGGGCCACCCAGCCCAGTATCATGGAAAAAGGGACAAAATTCAGGGCAGGTGCGAGCAGGTGGGATGGATGCAGTCCTGCACCTTAAACCCCAACAGCTCCTCTCTGCTCTCAGATACCGATACAACACCCAGAATAACACGGGGGCTAGTGCACAGCCTGAGGCTACAATTAACCTCCATCAGTCCCCACGGCCTGAACCCCAAAACACCCCAGAGCTCGCGTCGGCAGGCTTAGATCTTTTAGAAGGTGCAGATGGGGAGAGAAAATGCATGATTTATAGGGCAAATAATAACCAAAGCACAACCCCAGCCTCCCTGCAAATGCTGAGAGCAGACATTTCCAGCCGGCCTCCCATCACCGCCAACATGAATGATCAGCAGCCTCCTCATCATAAGCCTTTAAAGCAACTCTCTGGAATTAAATGCACGGTTCCAGCTCCTTTCATCCAAGGATCTTTAAGTGCTTTACAAACAATTCTTTAATTAAGCCTCCTAAACAGACCCACGGGGTATCGTTACTGTATCTGCATCCCCACTGGGGAACCAAAGGCATTGCACTGCTAAAACGGCTTGCAAAAAGGTCGCAAAAATCTTCTCGAAGTTCCTCCAACAGCAAATACATAAGAAGACATGCTCTGCTTCAGTGCTGATTTTAAAACTCTCTGGTTAACATTTTTTTTTCCTCCTCCTGTATACACGGCCCCAATTGCCTGCTCCTGCCCATGTCAAGATTAGTATTCAATGGATAAAACGAATTTTAAAAAATGCACATCTTTGACAGCCTGTCTTGCACAAACACGAACTCCCAGTACCAGGGAGCCCGAGCAGCTTTGGGAATGAAAAGGGGTGTTTTGGCAACAAGGATTTAAAACCCATCAATCTGTGGTTTGCTTTGAGCTGGGCAAAGGGTTGATCTCCAGTAAAACCCCTTCCTGCCTTTTTTTGCCCCCAGGACAGGTTTGAGCTGTGGCTCTTTTTAATCCTCTGAGAAGAAAAAGCATTGTCTTTCTCTTCCTGATGCAATTTTGCTATCTTACCCGCCCCGTGGGACAGAAGATCTAATACGGGGAAAGAATAAACAAAACAAAATGTCCTTTGAACACGCTGTAATGGGTAACTCTGAGCCCCTCGCAGGCTGGTTGAATTTAAAGATGTTATTTGTCCGATGTCACGTTCGCTGCACCTTTTGTACATGCTGGCTGTGTCTTGTCTGTGGGTGATTTTAGTCTGATTTACAGCAGGAAAATAAGGGGGAATCTCTGCAGAATCAGGGGTTGGGATGATACGAACCTGGAAACCAGTACTTCTAGCGAAATAGCCGTACCCAAAAACAGCCGCTTTGAAAAACTTCAGTAACCTTGGGTTGATTCTGCTCTGCCCCATGCACGATGCTGTCACCTTCTTCCTCACGACACCCAAACTCACGCTCCAAAATCCCTACTCCCTGCTCACCCACCCATTTGACATCCAATTTAAACTGAGCAAATCCTGCGGGCTCCATCCCCATCGCTATTTTTTAAGATACAGAAAAATCTTACAGTTTCACTTACAAACCTGACTTCTTCCCATTGTAGAGGAGGAAGGAAGTTGAATTTCAGGCTTTGAGTAACTCAGATTGCAGCAGATACCAGCCTTAAACACTCCTGGGACTCCAAGCCCAAACACCCAGCAAAGAGGGATGCCCCTAAGGAAGAAAATCCTGGTGCCAATATCCAGGGAGCAACACAAAAACACCTCTAAGGAGCTTATTTCAAACCTTGAAAGCAACAACGAATGGCAGAAAACACTTTTGTAGGATTTAATCAAATGATTTCCGAGAAAAATGTAATAGGATCACTTGAGAGTGCTGTAGAAAGAGGTCCCCCCACCATCCTCCTGCTAAAAGCCTGGTTTGTACCAATCCCAGCACATTCATCACTCCGTTTTGAAAAACAGAACAAAACCTTCTGAGAAGGCAAACTCAGCTAAACTCAGCTAAATTCTGGCCAGCACAAGAAAAATTGCATTAACAGCTGCTACTTTATGCCAATATAAATGAGACTGAGGCTTCTTGAGTTTTAAGGGGAAGAGAAATTTTCTCTTTTAAAGCCCACGTTGGCATCAGGGAGAGATGGGGGCTTCACACCTGCTCACCCACCCAGCCCCGGCATGGAGAGTCCTGAGAGGAGCAGGGGAAAAAAAAACCAGACAGGCAGAGATGTCAGCCAGACCTCTGTGAATTCACCCCGTAGTTAAACCTCCAGGGCCCTGCCTCCACTTGGGTTTTTACCTCTGGAGCATCCCCCAGCTTTTGTTACCTTGAATAAAAGCACATTCAGCTCAGCAGAGGCTCTGCTGGGAGATACGACCCAGAGCAAGATTCCACTTTCTCGTACTTGATTTTATTATTTTATTTTCCCCCACCCTCACCTACAGGGAAGAAATACCCCGCTCCTCTCTACATTTATTCATTTTTGAAATAATCAGTGCATTTCCTTTCCCCCCTACTTTTCAGTGCAGTTTATGGCCATCTCTCCAACGAAACACCCCACCAAAGAACTAGACCTCCCACTGCATCACCCACCTCCATTCCCACAGCATCCATAACCCCAGCACTATCGCAGGACCTCAGACACTATTTCCACTCCCACTCCCAAACCTCCCTAGCACGATGCATCCCGCACGGGTCCACAGCTGCCCCACAGCAAAGGATCTCCAGAAATTTATCCTCTTTCCAACTCCACCATCAACTTCCATCAGGGAATTGCTGACTCCCACCAGCTTTTTCCCTCTCTTTTCCCACAAACCAAGGGCGAGGGCTCACGGTCAATACGAGCAACACCTGACACGCTGGACCATTGCAAGAATGGCCGTACCAAACCGAACCGAAGGTCTCCCCTTGCTCGATGGGACCCCAAAATTGGGGTGCGAGGCTCAGTGCTTCGCACATCCGTTTCCCAAGAGCCCAAACCCCTGACCAGAGGCTTTGTGAAGCTGGATGAGAGAGTGAAGAAGCGGCGTGTTTCACTCATACCATTGCATAAAGAAACAAGCACTGCGGCTCTTGGGCCCCAAGTTGACGGTTTGATGTGCTTAGTGTCTAAATAAGAGGGTTAATAAGCCTGGATGTGGAAAGCCGGGGCGAGGGGAGGCACTCAGCATCCCCCGGTTTATTTTCCGCCTTTCTGCCCAATTTCCTTCAAACTAGCCAACAGTAAAGGGGGATAAA
>NW_009630327.1:0-6413 GCF_000690535.1 Cariama cristata
GCAACTGAGCAAAGCTCCGTGCTATTGCACACATGTAGACTGCAACTAAAATGAAAGCTATTACATTTTCATTGCTTTTCTTGTGGAAGCCACTACTATATATACTGGCAGAAACAACATCTCTGTGCACTCTGAACCGGCACTGACTGGCGTAGGCTTTTTGTTTCGTAGAAGTGTCACAAGTAGTAAGCAGGGCTGCAATGATAGTTGTGGTTTAGCCAAGCCAACAGGTCATCATCCTAGCAAGGCTTGTTGAGTGGAGGAGACAAGCAGCAAGAGTTAGGTAAACCACAGAAAAGATAGAGAGAAAAAAATAGTAGGAGAGGGGAAAAAAAAACTGAAGCAGAGAAGGAAAAGAGAAACACAAGCAAATTGCAAGTATAGACCAGAGCAAAATTAACAACAGAAACTAGGAAGGAGTGATTTTGAGGAAGAAAGCACCTGGAAACCCTAACAGGCTTTTCAAAGCTTGTTAAAAAAAGCAGCTACGCTAGACCAGGTGGATAGGCAGAAAACACTAATCTTCTACACCCAATTTCCTCCTCATCCAGAGCGACAAAGGCATTACCACCAATGACCGCTCCTGTCCTTTGAAGTGGCACCTACAAATGCAATTTCAAGCACCAGATAAACAAAGGCTCTTGCACAATGTTACCACTAAGACTTCATTATTTTGGTCAGTCTTTTTTCCTATGGAAAGAGCTTGTATGATCACAATGCATTTCCTCCCTCTCTCCTCTATCTTTTGACTAGGTGGTCCAACACCAACAGCCTCTACCATAACTGAGGCCCTACAGATCCAGTTAAAAATTAGTGCCTGTATTGAGAAGGCAGCTCCACAGAACATCTTCAACGAGGTGCAGGGAGAAGCAGCCAGCAGTACGGAGAATTCCAAAGCAGTTATAACCCAGTGTCTCTTCTCATGAGAACTGTAGGGCCAGGAGAAGTAAAAAGTAAAACTATGCAGATTTCTTTAGGCCCACTGGCCACAGAATAAGTTGGGGTTTTTTGTTGCCTGTGTAAAGCAAGATAAGGAGTTCATGATGCTACAGTGTTATCTTATCTTTGTCAGAATGCAGGATCATTTCTCTTCTTCCATAAATGAAAGCTTTAATCTTAGATATTTGCTAAAGACAGATAGACCAGCCCCCTAAAGCAATTTTAGGTGCAATTTTGAAATAAAAATAGGAGTTTACGCAACACAATTATACAGCCGAAGTCCATCCTTTCTGTTCATCACGTTTCACTGTACTTTGAGGTGAACAGTACTGTAACAATTAGTAACACCGGTATGTTTGAGGCCACAAAAAGCAACTTAGATCAAACAGGACTCTAACTATAGCAAAAGATGTTCAAATACTGCACAGGGGCTTGAACTTACGTGAAACTAAAAGACTACACAAGCTGTTAAATGATAGAGGGAAGAGGGGAAGGTGTAGAAGCTAGAGCAAAAAGGCTCAGGTCCTAGGACAAGAAGTAGTTCTCATAGGTGGAATGTTATTTTTCCATAATGCTGAAGAAGCATACACATGTACACACATTTGCAACTGCACAGGTACTGACTGCCAGTACTGTACATACCTCAGGTGCTCACCCACAGTATACTGTCACCTAACTTCCCTTGATAGAGAACTATTTAGGCAGCCAGATGCAATCCGAGCTGTATTACAAACACTTCACAAACAACAGGAATAGTCAGAAGCATATTGGCTACGCTGATCCATGGATTTTGACCAGCCTTCCCATACATGCAAGTGCAGTAATTTGCAGTTGATAAAAATCATCAAAATGCTCCTCAAATAAAACACGCCTTCCACAGACCAACTGCAAGATATCAATATGCATCTTTAAATGAAAGCTCAGTAACAACATTACCATTACTACACTACCATTACTACACACGTTGTTGTTGTTTAGGATTTATTCGCTGTGAGATCTCAGCATCTGTTTTGGTAAAACTGCTTGTTATACTCATTCTACATATAAGAAAGAGACACAAGTGCTCAATTCTCATTCAATGCACTCTACAACTAAATTCTTTTAACAATGCCAGCATAATGAGTTACCCAAGATCACAGTAGCCAGGACAGGAATTTATGAGTTATAGCTTATCTGTCCCTTATTTGTCAGGGTAATAGGACTTCTCTACAGCTCACGTAAATGGCTTAAATAATTTATCTCAAATGTTTTGCACTTCTTTATTCCACAAGTGAAGTACTGCTTTTTCTTCTGTTGTGTTCATGCATGTGTTCCCACATGCTTCATCAGACATTAACTGACACCTAAGGAACATGCAAATCAAGCCATGATGATACATTCCAGTAACAGTGACCATACTGAAGGCTGTGGAGATAAAAATAACAAAATTCTGGTAAGAGCTATCCTTTTTAAAAGCTTTAACATGAGATTCATTTGCCATTCCAACACGGTTAAACATTTCATTGTGAATAGATTTTGCCTTTATTAAAAATGCAGCCAGAGTGAGTAAGGAAAGGCAGAAGTTCCTTTTAGGCAGATGCTGCCACAATAACATCAGGATGATGCAGAATAATGACTGTAACAATTCATATAAATCTTGTGCACCCTGCATGATCCACCAAGTGGGTACTTGGAGGAAGTGAAGCCTTCTGATCAAGAACTGGTTTAATCATAACTTTTTTGTACTGGTATTTTATAGATGCTTGCCTATAACTTGCTCACATTGGTCACCCTGCAACAACTTTTCCCTTTACTCATCACCATCTTCATTAAAAGAAGTCTCACAACAACGGGGTGGCATTCAGTTTTGGAGGAAGGTAGATTGTGATACCAAATCCCTCCTGTAGTAAGAAGTCAGCTTTAAATATTCAGTTGTGGTTTCTATAGAAGCTCTTTGACTCTGCTACTCAGGAGCTCACCTTCCCAGCTGATGGGCTCCACTACTTACATGCTACACAAAAAGAATCAGGAAGATAACAAGTCCTTTATGCCCCACCTTTAGGCACACCTCAGCCATTAACACCAGCAAATTGCTAGGCAGATTCAAACAAAAGGTAGCAAAAATTACTAACCTGAGTTTGGGTTAAACAGTACCTCCTACACTAGGAATAAGGAGTTCCCATTTCCCTAACAACCTTACGCTCACAAGTATTTCATGAGACAGATACAACGCTAAAACAAAGAGTGCAGAGGGCACTAAGACAGAACTAAGACTGAGCTTTCAGCATTGCATTTACAACCATACTGAGTTTCCTGCCCCATACTGAATGCCCAGATTCCCACCACTTCTACCAGCTAGACAGGATAACAAGATACAGTTTATAACACCTTAAATAAAGTGAACCCTAACTAACTTTTAGAAGGATATTTTCTGTATAGAATGTCTACTCCCTGACCATTGGATAGCTTCTTCATCAATTGAGATCAAATTAATACACAAGACAGGAGGGCAAGGAAGGGGAAAAAACCTCCATCATGCCCACCAAGATTTTCCAAATCCAAGATTTTCCAAATCCGAGTCTTAATGGAGTACTTAACTCAGCATTGGCCTTTAAATATTGCTGTAAGACCAGCAGAGAGAGTAGTAAACACTCACAACCAAATTTCTTATCACTCCAAAGAAAAACAGACTAACAAAAGACAAGTTTTGGTTTTGAGGTTTTTTTGTTTGGTTGGGTTTTTTGTTGTTGTTGTTGTTTTGTTTTGATTTTTGGGGGGAGGTGGGGGAGGAGGTTGGTTGCTTTTCTTCATTTCATTTTTCACATGGTTAAAAGGCCACATGTGCCCTCTTAGCTCTTCCTCTCAGCACACAAAGACAGCCGTAAGCCTTGAACACACTATTTTGAGTTTCTGAATTACAGCACTGAGCTTCCTACATCCTGATTCAGGCGGAGCAACCTGCAGTTTCGCATTTACAATGCTGTCAATAATTTAGAGAACTTTAAAGGCGTGTTTCTGTAATCTAATGGTTTCATACTAATTGTCAGTGCACATATACTACATGTTACAGGTCCTAGAAACAATTGAGAACATGAAGCTGTAAATTGAACAGATCCAGGAATTCCTTATTTCAATTTTTTTTATGCAGCACATATAAAGCACCCCTGGCCTTTGAAAGTACAATCAGTAAGTGTTTTAACATAAACTTTTTGAGATTAGAAGAGAGACCAAAGGTATCCTCAATATTTCATAACGCTGTGCAAACCCATTTAATGTACGCATGCTGCAGATGGGAAAGAATGCATCTTCACTCATTAACTGTAAATGAGAAAGCAATCTGTATTGCCAGAGGACAGGCAAGGGCTACCTTAACTTGGAAGTTCCCTCTTGTGTAAAGTTATACTGTTGAAATTCACACAACTTATTTGTCTAGTATTTTCCAGCTTTGCTGAAATGGGAGAAAAAGGGGGAAAGGATTTAAAAGCTCCACTTTACATGCCAGATCCTGGAGCAATACTGGCTGGCAGTAAATCATACACCAGGCCTTGAAATGCCATTATTAAACTGTGTTTTCCCACTCTGTCCAGGACTTCCAGCAGGAGAAGTACTTCTCTTGACTATCCCACTACAGGCATTAAAAAACCCTCAGCCATCTGCAAGCTTTCAAACTTCACTACGCGTCACAGGTGGTGCAGAAGCCCATCCTCCTGACTCAAGCACACAGCCTGAAATACTTAGCTATCTTCTGCACTGCACATGCAAGCAACAATCCTTAATGAGACATACTGAAGTCGCTGGAGATGTCTAGGACCTTTCATAGTTCACACCTCCCATCCTTTCTGTCTGCTCCCTAAAGGAAACAAGGAAGGAAATAAACAAACAAACAAGGAAACAAACAAACAAACAAGGAAAAAATAGAAGAGTATTTCTAAACTAAAGTTATTCCATTACATTTCACCTTTTAACTCTAGGGTTTTTCCCATCCCAACAGGCAGCAGTTCTCAAAAAAGGCTGTTAAAAAAATATTTAACTCAATTATCAATGGATCGGAGTAAATGACTTGCAGAAAGTACCTGGTCTAGAAGTCTTCCTTAGAAAAGCATGCCACTGAAGCAAAAGAAAAACCCTTGAACAGGTAAGATCCTTAACAACTGAACTAGAGCTAAAGCTGTCTGGATAGTAACATAATAAACCAGACAATTATTTTTGGTGGAAAAGATATTACATAGAACATTAAAAACTCTGACTATAAACATCAATTTGTCCTGCAGATATCATTACTATTCTAAGAGTAACAAAAAATCCCTGTAATTGTGCATTAATGTATCTTCATGTTTGTACAGAAAATGCAGCCCTCAGAATTTTCTCTTCTATCAAGGAAAACAGGTGCCACAACTGCCAGATTTGAAGTCATTTCTATCTCTATTATTAACTATGTACTTCTCCCTGCTCAATAAAAAGACTTCACATAAAGAGTATTTATTCTTAACTCCCAGATAGATACTTGAGAAAGTCCAATAAATATCTATCTAGTTCTCTATTTAAATTTCATTATGCTGTGCAAAGATCAAATTGGGCACAAATACTTTCACAGCTACCAAAATCACTCTGTATCGCAGGGATGCCATACTTGTGTCTAACTTTTTTGTCGAACTGCAAGCCAAGGCTAAGAACTTTTCCATCATACCTCTCAGTTCTTTAAAAATATTTAAATACTATGATTTCTTTTATTTGTAATGCTCTTCATTCTATGGAGCCCATACAGTAACTTGGAAAAATATCGAAACATTTCTCTTGTAAAGAACTGACTCACATGAAATCTGTGTTTGCATCAGCCTTGAGAAGGTAAGTCTCTCCATCTGAAAATGCTTAAAAAAAAAAAAAAAAGAAAAACTGCATGCTGCCTAATGCTGAACAAAGTTGGTATAAAACTTTCCATTGTATTAAGACACATGAGCTGAGAATCTGTGTCTGTAATGATGTCTGGTAGAACTGCGAGAATTCAGTAGCAAAGAATAAAATCTGCTACTGTACTCACGATTCACCATTATGACTAGTCATCATAAATGTATCTGACTTTTCACACATCAATTAAGAAGAAATCCATAAGTAGTTCCAGTAACAAAAGCAAGCGGATTTCTGAATAGCTAGAAGAGCTCCTGGGCTGCATCAGCACTCTCCAGCAAAAGTCAAGTTACAGAGAACTTCTCTTCACAGAAGATTAAGTATTTAAAACTAAGAAACTGATAAAGGAAATTAGGGCATAGATTCATGAAAGTATCATAATTCAGTTCCTGTTCACAACAAGTACAGAGTTTGTATTTAAAATAACATTAACTAGTATCTAAGAATAAGACACTAGTTCAATGGAGTTAGCACATCCTCATTATTTATCTGTTTCAACAGCACTTTGCACTTGAAGGAAAAACACCCATTATGTATGTTTACAGCCCTTTGAAGCCTGCAGACAGACTGCAGTATATTTTAACTTAGGT
>NW_009630327.1:6444-7512 GCF_000690535.1 Cariama cristata
AACTGCTTCTTACAAAAGTATTTCAATATTAATTGCAGTGTTTCTTTCTTCATATTTAATATACTGGAAAACATAATCGATTTTGCTTCTCTCTTCTACCTGACAGTCTTCCTGATGCTGCTTGGAGCAGCATGAATGCTGGTCTACATTTCATAGTTATTTTAGCAATTGGACAGTGGGACTAAGAGAAGGAAAAGAGAAACACCTCCTCAAACATATTTAATTAATATCATTCATTAGCAAATGGGAAAATAAAATAAAGTATGCTATCATAATAGAAACGAAACATTGACGTGTTAATATGATAGGAGCTTAAAATTATAGAAGGGTAAGACTAAGGCTGGAACAATTATATACACAGTGTGTCTACATGTATCTTCCTGCTTTTTCTGGCTTTCCCTTACGTTACTTGTGTAACAGACAAGTACAAAGCTCTATAACCAAAAATACCCTGAAGTACAGAGATTTGAAGTCAGTGTGCAAACACATTTATAATTAACATGATGTAAATGTATGCTCCAGGCATAAACAGAGCTTAAGAGCTGTGTTTGCATGCAGGCAATGCAGATGTATATGTTGGCATGTAGATAATGATCACAACAATTATACGATTCAGCTGTTTGACATTTTGAGGGAAGAGAACAGGAAAACTGGTAGCCAAGTGAGGCTAAGGATTGATTTACAAAGGAGCATAGAAAGCTGACGTTTTCTTCAAACAGAAATAATTGAAATTGCAATGCTGTTTCTGACCACTATAGCACACCTACAGCTTTAGTTTTCTGCCTAAGAGCGACAGAATACAATAAACTATTTCAGTTGGAAGGGACCTACAACGATCACCTAGTCCAACTGCCTGATTACTCCAGGGCTGACCAAGTTAAAGGATATTATTACTGGAATCGTCCAAATGCCTCTTAAACACTGACAGGCTTGGGGAACTGACCACCTCTCTAGAAAGCCTGTCCCAGTGTCTGACCACATTCTTGGTAAAGAAATGGTATCTCCTCTCCAGCCTAAACCTCCCCTGGTGCATGTTGGAGCCATTCCCATGCATCCTGTTGCCAGATC
>NW_009630328.1:0-7289 GCF_000690535.1 Cariama cristata
TCCTGTTGGCCACGCTATTTCTGATACAGAAACTTAAAGTATTTAGAAATAGCCCATTTACTCTGTCAAGACTAAGATCTACACTACAAAAATATTTTTAAATTGGTTTGAGAAAGGAACTGAACAACAAAGAATTTGTCTGCTTTTACTCCCTTTTCATCATCAAGTTTTTTATTTTCCAACTTTCATCTCATCCTCCCTCTGTATGTCACACTTCTCTCATTTTTCCCCTAGGTTTTGGAGTTTGGGATTCAATGGAGTGCCAGGAAGAATTTCTGGGCTTTCAAGGAAGTTGGATTTTTCTTTAGGTGCTTTAGGACCATGTGAATGCTACACCAGAATGAAACCCCTTTCTTCCACAAACTTACCTGTTCTCATTATGTCAAGGGCTACTTACTGCTATTGCAAGTACTAGAATTTAACATCCTATTTTGACAGCAGCAAAGCGAAACACTTGTGGGAAGCAGAGGCAGGTTTAGGAAAGTGAAGAGAGGAGATCTCTACCCCATCACCACACTATGCCGGCATGTGAGTTTCTCCCTAGAAGCTCATACCAGAGCAGCAGGCGACTCCAAAGTCCAGTATCTCACCCTTCCAGCCCGTATGTCAACAAGAAGTAAAAGATAATGTTTAAACTGGAGCCCCACCACCAGACTTTAAACAGTAGCCTTAGCAAGTGCAATGCTCTAATCAGTCCTTGGAAAATCTATTACCAATCCAAAAGAAAAACTTCAGCATTTAAAAAATATATTGACAGTCCACTTGATCTTAAACTGTGGAATTCAAAGATAACTTAGCTGAATTTTGCAAAGAACACATTATGTACCTGTCTCTAAAACCACGTACCTCAAGATCATTTGCAGGAAGTATTTCTGCAATTACTATGTTTCTAGTTTTGCAAAGTACACAAATACATGCTTAACTAGTCAACTGAACCAACAAGGGACTAATCTTATATACTGAATTTTATATACTTATGCAAAGCACTTACATGCTTTGAATCCAATGCAACTGAAGATAGGCAACGGAGGGCAGAAGAGTAAATATTTCTCAGCCACCTTGTTGTTCGTGGTTACTCAGTGAATCCCATAAATACAGAATTTAATTAGAAGAATGACAGTAGGCTTCCATGCCATCCCCCAACAAATGATGGTAAGCCGTGAAAGCATCATGCCACTGACCTAGAAAAAACTCTTTTGAATATACTGCTATAAAGGGACAGAAGTCCAGTACTTTCCCAAGGACTGCAGGAGAACAGAAGAATAATTAAAATGAGCAAGGAAAGAACTAAACAAGCAGGGAAAAAGTAAAAAGAGACAAGCAGATAAAAGAAAAACAGAAAAAAGAAAACCAAAAAGGAAACAGGGGACAGAGAAAAGAAACATGGGAAAGAGAAAGTAAATAACAAATAGGATGGAAAAAACATGAAACAAAAATGCAATCCATCCCCGTGCCCATAGCAGGGTCCTGTCCACACACATGGTCTGGTGTTTTCCATGATCTCTCGTCATTTCCATGATCACCTTTGTGCTTCCTGCTCGAACCCTACACCGTGACAGATAAAGTACACCAACCTGCTTTTTCCATCAGGGAAGCAAAAGCACTTCGAGGACACAATTCATCTCTCCCTGAGGTGGATGCCTTGGGGGCAGATGTCTAGAAGGGCCTGTTCTCTCTACTAACTGCAAGACAAGTCTGGGTAACTAGCTCAAAACTATTGAGATGCCTGAAATAAGCCAATTCCCACCTTTCTTTGTTTGCAGCAAGCTATTGGCAGTGAATGGGAAAATATGAGCTGCACGTATTTTGTATTAAAGACAAGGTAGCTGAAAACTAGTGACTCTGCTAGAAATGCACTCATTTATGGTGCTACTTTTTCTACATCCCCTCCACTATATAGTATTTTCTAAATATGCCCTTGTGTCTTAAAAGAGAGTATTTGAAGGATTGATTTTAATTTCCATGCAAGCCACAGTTCTACAAAAAATGCTGTAAGAACAGAAATTTGACAACTGTATCACTAACTGCTTTCAAACAGTATTTCCAAAAGACAAAGTTGAATTGCTACACAAATTCCAAATTAATCTAAGAGCTATAGTCAAACCACAGCTGTATAAGTTACCAGTCCTTAACTTAAATTCTAAAGGGAGCATCTGAGATGAAAATCAAGGCCAGCAGTACACACACAGACATATACACACACGTATCTGTATATATCTATCTACATCTAGATCTACAACCACTCACACTGTAAACTACTTGAAGATGAAGGCCTAAAGCCATTGACCTTGGCAAGCAAGTCAAAAAGATTTAGTGTGAACTCTTTACCCCTATTTCCTTACAGGTTTAGAGCCTAAATCTTTTTTAAGCTACTCCCAAGAGACTGACAGTATGGCAACGATGACTGTGCATGTTTTAGAAGGAAAATAATCGTGTATAGAAATATAATTTTGAATACACTGCTCTTCTGTAAGAACAGCCATCATTTTTAACTTGTATTAAAGGGTTGCTCTCCAAAAAGCTTCAATAAGCTTTTCCACATCCCACATAAAATTAAAACTGCATCTTTAAAATGCATCTTTAATACGTAAAAAGATTAGTAGCCTCATACAAACATGGTAACAATTACCCTCAATTAGAAGATATGCCTGATGGTTAATTTGGAGATTGCATTTTGCTGCCAGAGTACTGGCAACCTTCCTGTATGTTTTTTTTTCTTGAAATTTAATTTGTCTGAAGTACTGGACAATGGATACATTTCTTATATTACAAATACGAGGTAAAACCCAGAAAGGGAAGGTCTGCAGCCTCTTGTCTTTTCTCATCAGCAAGTAGAAGACTTCTGCAGGGACGTGGGGTCACTCGGGTACTTTAGGATTATGGTGAGGAGGTGTCTGCATAGAAGGGGTTCTTGGAGCAGCTGTTTCTACAAAGCATGATTCCTTTGGGTCTAGCAAATCCACAAAGGAGAATCTGTTGGTACAAGCAGCATTAAAAGCCACTCTGTGACACAGACAGTCTGTCTGCTGGGCCAAGGCTGATGTCAGGCCCACTCCCAGTGGTGCAGTCATGGTGGGAAGCACCAAAAGAGAGCTCTGGAAGAGAGGCCTCTGGCTAAAGACAAAACAGGCACCAGTGTCACACCGAGGTCTTGCCAGCTCCCTACCTCATGCCATTTGAAACCTATATAACTCCTGGAAATTTTTAAAAGATGTGAAACCAGGATTCTGCATCTTCTAAAGATCTGAGAAGCCAAACAAAAAATAAAAGTTGATTTTCAACATCCCTGAAGAAATTCTGTTCTGCTTCAGTGTCCAGTATTTCTCAAATACCCACAAGAGCAGCCACAAGAAGCAGAGATAATTAAGTTGCCCTCTAAAAAAATGTCTTTTTCTCTAAATACAAATACAAGCAGGGCTTTCCAACAGTGTCTGAACATTATTAATTAAATCTCAACTCTGACAGTTTGCAGATACGTTTTTATTTAATGTGACTTTTTCATGAATTCAACCTCTGCGAGGTGGAGGGGGGGGTGTGCAGAATCAAAGCAAGTTATGTTAAGTAATTCTACAATCTGTTTCTCCAGAGAAATGGCTGGGCTAGACAGCTGGCACTGAAACAGCAGATTAAATTTAGAACTGAAGGGCCATGCAGTGAAGGTGAACTCACAGCTTTTAGTTCTCTGTTGACTAAAAGCTGTACATGTTGTTAAAATGACATGCTCTGTGCCTGAGGCAAAGTTCACTGCTATTCAAAAGAAAGACATCAAAAAGTGATTTTCATCCCTAGAAAGCCTCTATTTCTAATCCATGAGCAGCATACTGATTCCATGGACAATCTAGAGCTCTCCTTCTCAAGGTCATTTCCCTGTACTCAACACGGTCCTTAAAAAAAAAAAAAATAAAATAAAATTGTTTTTCATTTGCCTTACCTGTGGTACTACAGCCATAACACTCTAATGTCAGAAGAGTCAAGCTTTGCAGAAAGAAATCATGTCCCTTAATCAAGTATTCAAATAGATCACCTCAGCATATCAGACAGCAGCATTTCAACTCCCCCATGTGTCCTCAAAGACAAAATACATGCATAAATCTCCCAATTTAAGATCTTCCTTATTATACGTAACGCAGCTGCATCCTGAAATCAAATATTTAGTAAAAGACACAACCACTGCCATAGTGATCAGTCATCCAGACATCACAGAAATATCAACTGACCTTCATGAGATGCTGATTTATCCATTTTGTGAAGGTCTTCTTTTGTACTTTGTCCCGCTCATCTGGAGGTAAAAAGGAAAAAGAAAAGGGTTTAACAGCACTACAAATTATGCAGAAGAGTTTTGTTTTGGTTTTATGCAGAGCTTTATAAAATTAGCATTCTAATAAAGTTTAAAAACAGAGTATCTCTGAAATGTCTCATCAAAATAGCAGCACACAAATGTTTTTGCAGTACATCACAGCACATCATGAAAAACTTTCGTGAGCAGAAGCTCCAGGTGAGTTCCGCCAGGGCAACAGCCCCCCTGGTACGACAGCAGCACGATGAACAAAAATATCACTTCTTCTAGGAAGTCATCTGTTCCCTAAAATGTACTAAAAAGATCACGGCAAACTTTTAAGAGCTATAAATACTACCTACAGCATCTAAAATCCAATTAGTTATTAAAGTATTTAGCAATAGAAAATCTCTTACTACATGAAAGATGGCTTTTTTTAATCACTATGCATTTCAACTGGAATATCACCCTTGTTCCAACATGCAAGGATGAGCTACAGCTTCAGTCAGAGAAAGGACTCTCTGTCTTTTAATCCTCTATAAAATGAACAGGGATGTCCACTAACCCAGATAAGGGACCCAGCCACCGCCAGCAGTTTGCTCCCTGGCGTGGCAGTTACCATTAACGATTGCCCACAAAATATTGAGAAGGAAGAATGAAAGCAATAGACTCAGGCTAAGAAAGCATCCCACTTATGGATGGGAAGTACATACATGTATTTTACCGGGCCACGTTAGAGAAACATGAACCGCCACTCCAGCGCAAGAGTTAAGCTGTCTCCACAAACCCACGTATGGTGATGAGCCAGTACAACTGCCACAGAGTCCGCTCACGGACCCACGGCTCCCCGGGGCATTACGACCTGGACCATCTGTGCAGGCCTAAAATAGCAAGATCCCTTAAGACCCTGTACAACAAATCTGCAGCTGTTCCATTGACTCAGGCTATCTGTAGTGTGGCTGAGAATGCACAGTGAGCTCAGGTAGCAAAACAATGAGAGAAATGAGTATTCGGGAACAAATGCAAAAACAAGACAAGCAAAAGCCTGTGAAGCCTCTGTATACTCCTCCCTTATGCAACTCACAGACCTTCTACATGCTTATACATATCTTCGCACTTAAGAGTCATAGATGCATTTTTTTTGGTTTTTTGTTTTTTTTTTTCCAATCCTTTTTTAACACGCCTGTAACTTTTGCAGCCACAGTTCACTGTGGCAGTGAGTTCTTCAGGCAGCATGTGCAGTGTACGTGTACATTCGGCTCTGTACAGAATAGCTGCTCTTCCCTAAACACTTTTTCCATGCCTCTCAAGATCTTCCAAGCTTCTAGCACACACTTTTTCCCCGCTTTGCAGTTCCACATTCTCTTATTCTAGTTGAGGACACAAAGAAGAGTAAGAGACAAACTAAAGAGCAAAGCTGCGCTACTGGAGAAAAAAAATTTGGCAGATTAAGAAAACCTTTTGCTATATATACACTTCCCTATAGCCTTCATCTAGCAAGACAGCATTTCTGACATCAGTTATTTATCCTAATAAGGTAGAAGCTCTGGTTTGGTACATGAAGAAAACAGAAAATCTCAGAAATAAAAGAAATCCAGAAATACTTTCACTTGTAACTGTTCCATTACGGGTAGCTGTTTAAAAAGGAACACAAGTTCTCCCAGCTGCAGAATTTAATATTCCACTCCACACAGGTACATGCGTCTTTTTTCCTAAGAGGACCTCAGTTAGTTTTCACTAACTACCACAAAAGTGTACACTTTGGGAAATGTTACTGCAACAACAGTAAAATAAATAAATAAATAAATAAAAATCCACTTCCTTGTATCTTGTTAGAACATACAGTCACTATTAATTTCAACTGTATTTTCAATTAAAACGCCAACATACACTAAAGAAGTTATGCTTACTACCCCCACCTCATTTTATATATGCAAATTATTGCACAAACACTTGCAGAAAAACTCTGTACCTGACATACACAAATGTGTAACAAGGAGGGACGCTATCACCTTTCACGTTGTGAAAAACACCAGGATTTGGGGGGGGGGGACGACGACGACACACGACGACGACAACACAACAAAAAAAAACCCAAACAAAAACCCAAAACACTACAACTGTAATTTTTAATCAAAAACCCAAATGCTTCCAGACAAACAAATGCACGCTAGGAGGAAAACACAGTGCAACAGGATTCAGTGCGCTCGAGCTCAGAGCAGAATATACTAAATCAGACCCCCCCGATGTAGCAGGGAACAGGCAGACGACTACAAAAGGAACACAAGCTGAGGGAGGAGACCCACTGGAAGCCCCTCGAGAGAAACTTGCCCCACATCGAGCTTGGCAGCCCTGCCAGCCCCGTGCTGGCTGCGTACTGACCCATGCAGCACATCACTTCCACCAGCTTTGCGCTCCGGTCCTTTTCATCTTCAGGAAACTGCCTCATTCTGCCCTTCAAAACTTCAGAGTTTCTGTTCTTTTCAGGGAAAGGAGAGCCAAGGAGTGACCAAGGCTTCCCCTAGCTGACAGAAAATAGCAACTCCCCTTTTTTAAAAAAACAGGAGCAAAGCGCCCATCTGCTGTCACAGCAAGCAAAGCTGTGAGTCCTCTGGATTTAACTCGCAATAAGTAGTAAATTAAGCATCTATGTTTGTTCATTTTGAACTTTTAAGGTGCATTAATACACATTTGAATACAAATATTGAGCTTTTCAAACCAGGAAGTCTATTTTTTTTTCCTCTACCAGCAGTTAGCAGCAAGGAAGGAGCGTCACCATGAAGCAAGCAGCAGCAGTGCTGTTTAAGCCAAGGTAATTTAAGAATGCAGGTGAGGCAGGAGCTGCAGAAAGAAAATACATCTTCCTAGATCATCTGATCCGTAGATCATCACAATAAACCCTCCATGGTTAACTAATCAACGATCGCTGCCCTGGTCCTGCTGGCCACACTATTGCTGATACAAGCAAGGTCCTTTTCCGCCAGGCAGTTTCTAGCCACTCGTCCCCCAACCC
>NW_009630328.1:7653-7874 GCF_000690535.1 Cariama cristata
GGAGAATGCTATGGGAGACAGTGTCAAAGGCCTTGCTGAAGTCCAGGTACACCACATCTACAGCCTTTCCCTCATCTACCAGGCGGGTCACCTGGTCATAGAAGGAGATCAGGTTGGTCAAGCAGGACTTGCCTTTCATGAACCCATGCTGGATGGACCTGATCCCGATTGTCCTGCAAACGCCTTGTGACCTCTCTCAGGATGATCTGCTCCATCACCTT
>NW_009630329.1:0-2379 GCF_000690535.1 Cariama cristata
AACCATTCTATGATTCTATGATACTTGGAAAGACAATAAACCAGTCACTTTCAAGTATTTTAATTCCGTCGTAATTTGTTTCACACTAATTAGTTAGCGTTCAGCATAATACAAATTTCTTTGTGGTAGTTGTATAATCAGTATTTTTTCACAATACCAAAAAAATTCTGCTATCTTACTAGTATAAATACTACAGTACTGACACAAGTTAATCTATTCTTTCTCCAGCAATACTTGAAGAAAGCTGAAAACAGGCTCACAGTAAAAACACAAGAAGTACCTGGTTTCTGTGGCAAGAGTATTTCACTAGCATGTAATTTCAATGTAATGTTCCTTTTACACTTCTCTCTGACATTGGACCAACAGAACTAAGTAATGACCTCTTGTTGTGTAAAAGACTTGCCATTTCTAAATCATATTTTAACGTGTTCAATGTTTAGCACTGATTTAAAAATTGAAGCTCAGTGGACAGACCAATATTCTACAGAAACTGTTGTGCTAATCCACAGTCTTTTACAGTGACATAACAAACAAAACTACAATCAAGTTACCCTGAGTATCATACAGCGTAAGTGAAATTAATGAGAAATATGGAACACCAGTTCTGAAGAAGTAACTTAGGATTTTTAGGTTTTCCACAATCCTCAGAAAAGACTCACTTGTTGCACTATATAGCTTTCATTACATCCATACACAGGAAACACATTCTGCACATTTATATTAAAAAAATGCAAATCTTTCTTTGCGCCTTGCTTCAAAAATTTAGTTAAAACTGCAATTATTAAAATATCTATGTTGCTTTAATAACAGAAAAAACAATCTAAATCACACACCAAATTCTGTAAGTGCAACTTTCTAATATATAAGACCCTACAAAGACTGTGGTTGTAATATTAGGACACAATCTTCAACCAGCAAAAAAAGTGTGGTTTTGACCTTCCTGTGCTGAACAAGACCACTGATTTTACCTGAGAAAATGCATAAATTTGACATCAAAAGTTTTTTAATAAAAATAAGGATTTAAAAGTTGCTTTCCATTTTAATTACATTTAAAATGTTACTCTAATTATACAGAATAATTTAAAAATAAAAATGAACAAAAGAAGTATTCAGAAAATGACATCTTTCATTCTTATGTCTCCAGGTGCAACTTTGCCATCATGTTAATATGTTGCTCTGCTTATGCTCTTAATAATTTTGCCTTTAGAATTTGGTTTACTTGCATATTTGGATTTTTTAGTTTCTGTTCCAAAGTCCACTCAAGTAGCAGAAAAAGACACCAACTTTAAGAAACAGAACCTGAAACAGTTCCATCAGGAAATTACTTAAGAATCAAATAATGAAGTAAGATTCAGTGACATTAAAACAATATTTTGAACTAAATGTAAGAATTATAGATGTGGTAATAGCATAATAAGGCAAAAAAAATTATTTGGCATGAAAACCGTATTTGAAAATACTACAGATTCATTTAAATTATTTCGACCTTTACAAAATAATTTACTATAACAAGAAATAAGCTAGTTACCATATTTTGAATAAATGTGACTTGGATGTTTTTTCGCTACCAGCACACATGGCAATAAAAATGAGTGTATTTTAGTACATTCCTTATTATTTTGAAATAGAAATTTACTATCTAAAGGCAAAAAAAAAATAATCATAGAATCATTATGGTTGGAAGAGACCTCAAAGATCAAGTCCAACTGTATACCCAATGCCACCATGCTCGCTAAACCTACTAAACCATGTCTGAAAGCGACACATCTAAACGTTTTCTGAACACCTCCAGGGATGGTGAGTCCACCATCTCCCTGGGGAGCCTGTTCCAATGCCTAACGACTCTTATAGTGAAGAAGTTCTTCTTAATATCCAACCTGAACCTTCCCTGGTACAACTTGAGATCATTTCCTCTTGTCCTACCACTAGTTACCAGGGAGAAGAGATCAAGTATTCTTATAGCTAAATTACTTCATCAACAAGCCAGTTCTTCCTAGAAAGTAACAGAGCATTCCAAGAGAAATTTTAAAAATTAAGCACAGTCTTCACATCAGGACTTGTTCCCACGTTATTGACTGAAAGCCTCCAGCTAGAAATCACAGTAACACTAGTAGCAAAAGTACTATTTGATGTATATTAAAATTCAGCCACAAACATCATGGGTTACATTTTGATTTTTCTAAACAGCCCAGATCCCAAGAGGCAACGGAGTTACACTAATAGCCACAGGTATTCCTAGGTATCTCTATAAACACATACAATGTTGGCTAAAATATTTACAATATTAAGATGAACAGAAGTATCCACAAAAATGGATAAGACAATATGCAAAAAATACAGTCATCCTGGTGATTCATAGAATACAAGCTTACAATGACT
>NW_009630329.1:2399-4246 GCF_000690535.1 Cariama cristata
GGAGTGCGTCCGCAACATCTGTTTTTGCAATCTGTCATACATGAGAAAGTCACGTGCAGAGAACCTCAAACATGTCATTGTTTACAAGCAAAAAAGAAAAATGCCGATCTACAAATGGGGAAGATAACCTAAGCATTATTGTATAGACATTTAATCACTGTGTATACCTAATTAACTGTCAATTTAGTCCATAACTGCTGCTGTTTCGTCCGCAACATCTGTTTTTGCAATCTGTCATACATGAGAAAGTCACGTGCAGAGAACCTCAAACATGTCATTGTTTACAAGCAAAAAAGAAAAATGCCGATCTACAAATGGGGAAGATAACCTAAGCATTATTGTATAGACATTTAATCACTGTGTATACCTAATTAACTGTCAATTTAGTCCATAACTGCTGCTGTTTCAAAGTATTTACATTTTAAATGGTGTCACTTTGACTAGTGAAGAGTGCTGCGATTCCCACTAGAGGGCGTAACAATTCAGTCACAGCGAGGCAGCCTTACCGCCTGCCACAGAAAACAAGCTGCAAACACAGCCAAAAAAGAAAAGAAGAAAACAAACAAGCAAACAACGAAAAAAAACACCATTCTAAAATACTGGTAATGTTGAGTATTTCTGCAAACATCTGTCTCCTACCGCTTTCAAACATATTTTCACACAAACAACTGGAAAACCATAATTTGAAAACATCACACACTCACAAGTATTTTAAAATGTACCCAGCATGGATTAATATCAAACACAGTAGAGTAAAAGTGTGTTTTGAAAGTACTTTGTAAAGCAATAAGCCTGCGTACCTAGCTCATCATCTGTGCTACCCTGGAAGCCAATGACTGACACACAGCAGTGCTTAAGGCTCCTCAGGACAGTCACTTGACTGGCAGGTAGAATTCAGTAATACTGGCAATTAACCCAAGAAACTTTACGAAATATTACAAACACGGACATAGACCTTTGGATTATTACAGCAGGCTGTAAGTATGCATACGTGGTGCGTATGGACACATACACACACACATATACATATATAAACGTATCTATAAAAAACCAGACATGCCAGGACTGAAAGAAAGCTTTTGTTGGTTCAAAGCATGACAGCCCACCCACCAAGCAAACTTCAGCTAAAAACAGCTTTCCATTTGTCAACAGGTACTTTCACCGTTCTAAGACTAGGGGACAATTTTTAGAGATCTACATGGCCTAAGGTCAGCACAACACTATCAAGAAGAACCAAGATGCCTCCAAGATGAGAACAAAGCATAGATAGAACACAGATTACTTTGTGTTTTTATGATCTCTAGTAGTAGCTAGTAAACATGCCCCTCAGTAACCACAACAGCAATTTCTAGCAGTTTGGGCTACACTAGTTCCTTCTCCCTGAAATACCAGCAGCTATTGCCTTCTTTTTTTGTTGTTGTTTCTTTTCTTATAATTAAAAATAACAAAATCAAAGTGTGGCTAGAAAAACACATCCATAATAAACGCCCAGAATTTTTTTTTTTTTTTAAGTGCTAGCATATCAGAGAAGAGTTCCCTGGACGAAATACTAATTATGGCTGTAACTTTTTACATAAAGGAGGCTGCGTACTGAAAACAGTGGGTGGCAGCCGGAGGCAGGGAATCAGCTGGTCCCTCAGACACAGCAGTAGCCGAGGGGGTGAAGCGCCGGCATATCTTACCCACTTATCCAGAGGGACCTGCGTCAAGGAGCCGGTGCCCTGGTAGAGATCCAGGCTGAGCTGCTCCAGGCTGAGCTTCTCCTGCAAGAAGTGGCCCAGGTACCGCTGCAGCAGGTACCTGCAGGCCCTCTTCTTGATGGACTCCGAGAAAGGCCACGGCATGGC
>NW_009630330.1:0-2041 GCF_000690535.1 Cariama cristata
AGGTCTTTGGTTTTACCCGCGCCAGACTCTGTGAATCAATCCCTACAGTAGATAGTTGACTTTGTAACTAAATTATAGAAGATTTAATTGATGAAAAATGCAACAATTGCCAGTAGTTCATATCATAAGGCAACTGATACCTTTTTTTCTCCACAAAGCAGAATGTCAAGTTACATGTACTGCAAGTCCCATTGAACTATGAATTGTTTTATCTGCGCATTTCATGAATGGAAGTAAGAGATGGGATGTAATCCTACAATTACATATTTCTTGCACTAGGCCAACCGATGAGGGGAGGATTGGCATCTAGAACTGTCCTTAAAGCCCCAGCGTGGCAAAGGGTCTCTGTGTAAAAAGTCTTTCACCTATGTGGAGAGAGTTATCAAATCACCCAGGTATTATAAGAGCAGAATCATGACTGAACTATTTTTCTGGTGAACTGCAATTGTTGTGTGTCCACTCTTAACATTTGTGTGAAAGTTTGGACTTCCTCAGTGTAAATCCACAATCTCTAGATCTCTAAAAGCCCATCTTCAGGTGGTCATGTGGACCTTTGTGTTAGGGCAGCAAAACTGGCCATTTGCTTTGCACATAGTAGCACGTCCATTAGTGCAGCTGTGAATTCTCTTTTTTTTTTTTTTTTTTTTTTTGCCTTGTGTTTATATATATATATTTATTTATTTGATACTCTTATCAGAAAGTGATCAGTATATTTTGGGGGCCAGGGTCACACAAAATAACAAAGAATTCAGATTGAAACCTGGAAGTTTTTGTTCTAGAAATTGATATGTGAAATAATATCTTCACATATGTTTTTAGGAGTGCATCAAAAGCTGGAGTGCTATTAGCTGTATTAAATCTTCTGTGAGTGCTGGAAATTAATGGAACTGAATTTGTCCTTCAGCTCTAACATATGGACTGTTAAGAAAATGTTATGACCTAATGAACGTTTTTAGATTCAGAGTTTGAGGTACTTTCAGAATTGCAACAAATCTTTTAAATGGAAATCTTCACAAATGAACTGTGACATTTGATTGTTTTTGACTGTGAGATCTGCCAAAATTAAGAACCTCATAAAGTCAAAGTGTAGGATTTTTGGTGACGTCAGAAACCTTTGTCTTTGTAGTTAGAAGACAGAAAAAAAAATGTTCCAAACACTTTAAAGACAAAGAAGAAATTTGGAGCATACCTGCAGCTAAAAAATGCAGTTTTGCTTAGTACAGCATTTTACATATTTCACCTTAATATCATTTATTAAGTGATAGTTTTATTTTCCTTGATGTTCTGAAAATTATCTTAACATTGTAATATTACAAGATTTGCTTCGCTTGAAGAAATTAATTTTAATTGGAAAAGACCCATCTGTATTCTGCAGATCTCCTCCAAGGTGGAGGCTTTGTGGCTTGTTCTGTGTAGCTGCAGAATAATACATCAAAGCTATTAACCTCTGAGAAATGGAGGTTATGATAATGGAAATGTTGACACATTTCATCTTTAGGGCTACAAGGAGTTGCTACTGTAATAACACTGTCTCGTTTCACTGTGTGAATGTTGCGAATTTAGACCTTCAGATGCTCAGCTCCTTTTAAAAAACAAATTTAATTTATCATGGAAGAAACTTTGGGACAGACAGCTGTTGAAGTGAAATACTGGGTTTAATCATAGAAGAGGTATAATGTAGACAGTAGAAGTAGGGGTTTCTTAACACTGGTAATTAGGAGCTGTGAGTTATTTTTTAAGGCTGGTTCATAGAATCATTTAGATTGGACATAATGATTGTAAAGCTCCTTTCCAACCGTAAACCTAGCATGGCCAAGTCCACCACTAAACCATGTCCCTAAGCACCACATCTACACAAGTTTTAAATGCCCCCAGGGATGGGGATGCCACAACATCCCTGGGAAGCCTCTTCCAGTGCTTGACAACCCTTCTGGTGAAGAAATTCTTCCTAATATTCAGTCTAAACCTCCCCTGACACAACTTGAGGTGATTTCCTCTTCTTTTTCCGCTTCTTGCTTGGGAGAAGAGACCGACCCCCACC
>NW_009630331.1:0-7539 GCF_000690535.1 Cariama cristata
CTCTTGTCCTTTCGTACCTCACTGGCTCATGTTGTCTCCTTCCATCGTCTCTGGGCTCACGTGTTTGATAGTCCCGTCCCTCACGTGTCTCTCTCTGGGTGGCTGTGGCACCTTGGTCTTTCCTTTCGCGTGTCTGGCCACTGCGGTGCTCATAGCCCTCCAGCTCCAGTTCCCGTTGGCGATCCATCCTCCTCTCCCGCATGGGCTCTTTCCTAGTTGCTTCATCTAGTTCTTCCCACTCCTGAACATGATCGATGTGTCTCCTACTTTCTTGATATTGAAGCTCATGGTCCTGGTTCTTTCCTTGTTCGTATGTACCTCTTTCTGACTCATCGATCTCGTAGTACCTGTGGTCAAGGTCTAGCGGTTCCTCTATGTATGCCTGATGTGGGTGTCTTGAGTCCAGACGTTCAGGCTCACGTGGCTGGTGGCTGCTGTGTTCAAGTGCTTTTTGTTCCAGCTCACGTAGGTGGTAGCGGCTTCTCTCTTCTGTGAGTAATTCAGGTTTACGTGGCTGATTGTGACTTGCTCTATCTGCTTCTTGTGGCCGCTGGCTTTTTTGATCATACGCCGGTCGTGCTGGCTCATGTGACTGATGGCTACTCCACCGGTTTTGCAGTGGTTGAGGTTCACAGGTTTTGCTGCGACTCTTCACGTCTGCCAGTTCTGGCTGAGGCCCCTCTTGATTTTGCCTCTCATCTCCCTGCAGTCCGGGCTCACGTCCTCGCAAACTGCCATTTTTGTAGAGTTGTACATCTCCACGTCTGTCTGGCTCTGGTGGCTGACGTCTTCTCTGACTGTTCCCTTGGTCGCGTGGCTCTTGGCTTCGTTCTTCGTATACCCGAGGGATTGGCTCCCCTCGTTCGCTGCTTCGTTTTGCATCCTTTCTGCTTTGTGTGTTGTGTTGCTGGCGATGACTCCCCGTTTTCTCTAGTGTTTCGAGCTCGTTGACCCTGGTGTCTCGTTGCAACTCAGGTTCACAGTGGGGATGATCGTTACGGTCATCGGTTTGGTGTTCCTCCTCCTGGAGCTGCCGATGGCTCCCTCTGTTCTTAATTTCAGACTCTCGGAGTGACTGGCCACTGGTTGTCAGCTTTGTTCTTTGCAGAAGGCATGGTCCCTTTGGCAGGTACCAGTAGCAGGCCTTAGCCACTCTGAACACCAAAAGCAGGAACTCATTAAAATCTATTTCCCCGTCATCATCCCACTCCAGAAACTGCAGAATCTTGTCAATCGTCTGAGGGTCATATGGCTTCTGCAGGGAAAACACACACAGGGAAGCAAAAAAAGGATTTTAGCCTTCCTGCTCCTTGTCAGAGAAGTGCAAAGACAGGGATAACTGCAATCATTTCTCCTTCCATCTCTCACACCTTCACTTTTATAGCTCAGCAACAACTCCATGTCTTTGTTCTCCGTTTTCCTGGTTCTTCCCTGGCTGCAGCTAACCAACTCTCCTCTCTTTGGGATATGCTGTATCCCTCTACTGAATACATTTCCCTCCTGCCTTTGAAAGAAAACCGTACCTCCCCATGGTTCATCCTCCAGCTTTTGCCCACTTGCTCATGGCAAAAAGGATTGGAAGAGTTATCGAAGCAGTCGGTGCGAAGGAACGCGACTGCTGCTCCTCTTTGTTGTAAGCCTTCCCATCCCGCTGTCTTAAGAACCATTCCCTCTCTAGAAGGAGATTTTGCAGTCCCTGCACTCCAATCTTGGCCTCACGCCCTCCCCCTCGCAGCGGCACTCACAGCTATGACATCTGCAAACTGCCTCTGGATGAACTCTTTCATCTTCCTTCGGCTGAGGCTGGAACAGTCTCCGTCTTCCTTTGCATGTTTGTGAAAGACGCTGATGATGGTGGAAATGCTGTCTAAGAAGTGAGACATCTTCCTGCAGATTCAAGAAAGCCTGCAAGAAAAGGAGCAGACCTAAGGATGGGAGATTTGCTTGCCTTTGAGCATGGAAAGAGGAGGGAGAAATGCTGGGGTCAGGGTGGTGTGTTGATGGGACGCTGGGTACCACGTGTGGTGTGTCTGTTCCTGTGCCACGGCGAGCTCTGTTTCACCAAAGCACTGGGAAGAAATTCAAATACTCAGGGGTTTTAGTGGGATGGGGAGTGTCTTCCAACTTGTCTACTGACGTATTTGAATGATGTTTGATAGGGGATGGCAGGGTGCCTGCATTTATGGGTCACAGGGAGGGAACTGGGGATGGTGACTCAAGAGATGCCCCAAGAACCCATCCCTATGGGGCTATACCAGGTACTTATGTTTCCAGGACCCACACTGCTATCTCTGCCTGGCACCGAGGTACACTGTCCTCTGTGACGCAGGTTAGAGGATGTCTAACGCAGCGCTGGCATAGTCTGAGACAAGATCTATCTGGGTCAGAGACAGAGAGGGAGCTTACAGGGAGTTAAAACAAGCTCTGTGACCGATACTCCTGTGACCAGCAGTAATGCAAAACAATTGCTAAAGCTTTCCTTACAGCATCGGCTCATTGGCGAATAGATTTTGGGCAGAGAGGAACTGTCCGATCACCTAGGGCAGAGCTACTTGTTTAATTTTACTGAGACTTGGCAGAAAGCGATGCTCCTGTTGGAGCTTTGTGCCTGGAAGCCTCACGTGCCACCTCCTTCCTTCCTCCTTGCAGGATCCCCAAGCCTGCCATCACGTACATCAACGCTGAGACCTCAGCTTGCGGCTATAACATGCACATACGCATGAACAGATGTGCGCACCTCTGCATACAAAATCCTGCTTTTTGGTATTTCTGTAGAAAACAGAAAATTTCTCCAATCTGTTCGTTCTGGCTGGGAGCTGACTCCAGACCAAAGTGAGGCACAAAACCTGGCTCCCTCTCCCATTTTCCCTTTGAGAAAAGCTGCCTCTACACACGGACGCATGACAGCGTGCGGGTATCCCGAATAACACACAGCAACCCTTCGCTGGATGTAAATGCAAAAGCCTTTCAGAAAATACTGCGGCAAGAATGACGCTGCCACCCAACTTGAATCCTACAGAAAGAACATGTCCTTGCCCAGCAAAAGGCACGTTTCAGAAGGAGTCACTTACCCAAATCACCAACGGGATCAAGTGCGATTCCTGTGAAGCCGTGCGGAATGATCGGAGGACCTGAGTGCTTTTATAGGGTCCTTGACGGAGCTACAGAAAGGAGACACCCTTTGTGGACATTGTCCTGATTCATCTTTGGCCAAGCCCAGCTGTACCTTCACGTCCTCAAACGGGTTATTTAACTTATCATCCCCTTACCTATCATTTTAACCCAGAAATAGCAGTTGCCATGTGGCAATTCAAGACACTGGCTGGTTCCAGCTAATCCAGACCGTAAAGTTATTTTACAGGCTGATTGTATTTCAGATTTTAAAAAACCTAGAGTAGCTATAAAGCATACATATGCGTTAATGGGAAGGTGTATTTTTATATAAATACGTGTCTTCATAGGTCTGAATTTATATACGTATAATACACAGACGTACACATAAAAATAGTACCAGAATGAAATTTTGAGGATGGGGACAGAAGTGCTGTTGGTAGCAGAGCTCACTATGAGCGGATTGGGGACAGCTGAGATCTGTACGGCCTCTGAGCTTGGTACCGCAATACCAGGGATTATTTTGTATGCTTTTTGTGCAGTTCCTTCGGCACCTTGGCCCTGAGGTCAATGGGGTTTGGGTCTGGCTTTCGCTCACAGAAGGACAGAAGAAGACCTAAGTGCTACAAAAATGGTGAAATGCAGGTGCAGAGCGGCGAGATCTCCACATCCTCCAGATCTTGGCTTGTCTGGTGTCCTTGTAGAGTGTTTTATTTTTGGTAACTGCTTATTAAGGAGTCTTTTTGTTATATTACCCAGGTTTTTGTTGGAAAAAACCCAACCACAAACAGAATATTCATTTGTAAAATGAATTTTTGCACGAAAAAAAAGTCTGTTCAATAAACTATGACTTCCATTGAGAAAAACCACGATAAAACATTTTTCTTATTAATTGTCTTCCATGAATGACTTTCATTTCAACTTTGCTTGATTTTAATTAAAAATAAAAGCGGAAGCCTCTCTGCTGAGAGGTCGATTCATGTTGAATCTTCATCTGGTTGCCCTAGGCAGCTTTTGCTGTAATTACCTCTGCAATCTTCCTTTTTTTTAATCTTTTAATGGTAAATTAATTAGAAACCAGCTGATTCCTGTATTCACCCTGAACTCTCCCAGTACAGAGAACGAAGAAGGAGGATGCCAGCCGTGCCACCTGGACCCCTGCTTTTGGTTTTGGAGGAAGGATGCTGCCTTGACGAGCACGACGGAGACATTGCCGAGAGCCTTCAGAGCATGAACTTGTCACGCAGCCTTGGGTGAGTGGCTCATCTGGCCTATCTGCAAGGTAAGATCATACTGGGTGTAGGAGCCTAATTAATTAGTGCTGGTAACACCTTGGGGATACTCATACAAGTGCGTACGAAGGCTTGTTACTAACCATACTTCATTTTTGAGCTTTTTTTCAAGATTAAATTATACTTGTGCAAATTATACCCCACCTGTGGGATAATAATACCCTTGGGAAGCTGTAATTTTATGGTAGATTGGAGTTATTATTAAAATTAGAGTATTACAGTGCGGTTTGGTGTCCTGTAACAGTCTGTAATCCCCCCCGCAGGGGCTGGGGCAGTGCAGGATGGTCGGGGCCGCGTAAGACGTAGGGCAGCGTTCGGGTATCAATGTAGGAAAAGGTACGTCACATTTCGGCCGTGCGCACGTACGTTGGCATTCTTGCCAGCTTTCCCGTGCTTTGCTGCCGTTCCCAAGACAAAGCCGTGAGTTTCAAAGCACGTTCTTGGCAGCACTGAAACCCCCTTTTCTCCAAGGGCTTGGTTTTCCCTGAAGATGCTTTCATAAGACAGGACTTGGGTAGGTTTTTAAAAGCTGTTACCCAAGAGGGTGACCTCTGTCCTCCTGCTTCTTACCCAATTCTGTGCCCATCCTTGTCACCGTTTATATAGGGTGATGGAACTTCTGTTGTGTTTAATCTTAGAGGAGCTGGGCTCCTCGTATGGTGTATAAAAGACCTTTTCTCTTCCAACACCTCCCAGGCTTTCAGGACTCTTAGACAGGTATTTGTGTCAGTGGGATAATTTCGTGTTCTCCTTAAAATGAACCAAAAAACCCCTCTTAACTTCAAATTTGATACTCCTGATGCCAAAAGTACTGTTATTCAGAAAAAAGCATATATTTAACACGTCCCTAACAGGGCTTAGTGCCTGCCCGAACTGGGAGGTCAGTTTTTTGTTGATGCTGGAAAAGGTGGGAGCTGATGGACAGTCTACAGCAGGGTGGTGGGGTCTTGGTGGTTTTAGACCCTAAGCCAGAGCTAATAAGAAGCAAAGAGCTATTGGACAAATCTCTAACCTAGACCTATTTTACAAGAAAAATGGAGTTCTCTGGAAAATGAAATGTTTTGAGGAACGTCTCAGATGGAATGGGGTTTTGACGGATAGGTGATGAAATTTAGGTCTTGACTCTTCCATTGCGTGTCCACAGCTGTCCTGAGGTAGGTCAGAACTTACTATTGCTAATGTGTTTTACCAGTAATAAAGCAGACTGGTGTACTTTGTGTCCAATACATTTAATTTTGTCATTAGCACTTTTAAAACGAATCATTTTTGTGATGTACATTCTGGGGATAGTTTTGAAACGCTGGTTTTTCTGATTCAGCGCTTAGCAAATTGTGAAATTCTGGGGTGTCCCAGAGGAATGACGTTTTATTTTCCAGTGAGGTCTCTGCGTGTTGCTTGTCACCGGCCACAGAGCAGGAGGTGCGGGTGCATTTATCGTGTGCTGATTTTGCTGATAGGTCACAAGTGAAAGATAGCACGGTGAAAAACAGGCTGAGCATCACCCTCCCTGCGGGATGCTGAGTCCTGGGCTTGCCTGGTGGTCCAGCGCGTCTGAACCCCCTAATAAACCCCACTGATTTCACCGGACTGCTCATGCCCTCGGAGTTACCCACATTCCTATGTGCACGTCTGGCCAAGTGCCCGAGGACCTCGTACCTTGAACTGCCTGAACTCAATCGGAGTTTGAGATTGGCTCCGTTTGTTGCACGTTTTGCATGTCAGCTTTTTATCTCCGGCCTCCCAGTTGTTGCTGGGATTGGATGTACCTGAATCATCATTTTTCCTGGGTTTAATATATCTCCACTCCTTCCTTTGGAGACTTCCATAGTTAATAAGGATTTTGGATCTTCCTAGCATGCTCCGCATTCCCCTTGCTTCTGAGATCATTACTAAGTGAGGTTAAATAGGACAAATCCCTCCCATTCAGTGTTAAGCAGCTGTTTATTCTTTTCACAGCAGACATGAAAAACACCCGGAGCAGATGGATGCTGTGAGGAATCTGTTCAGGTCGGCTGTGCTGTTGTGTTCATCCAGACTTCTCCCCCCTCTGAAGACATCTCTCACAGGGATGTCACATCGCTGCCCGCAGGGAGCAATGGATTCACCTCGGCTAAATGGCAAAGGCAGCTGAGCAGCAGCTCCTTTAGGCTCTCCACCCCCAGGACACACCTGCCTCTCTGCAGCCATCCCTCCATCTGCCCCCTGGAGCAACCTGGCCATATGTCATGCAAGGAATGGATGCTCAGGTCCTCTGTACCACATCACGTCAACTTGGGTGTTTGCTCAGAGCTAGGATGAAGGCACGCTTGCAGCAACACGCGGGGACGCTCTGCTGTTTTGCTTTCAGCTTTATTGCTTTGCTTACACAGGCGGAGGCAGCCCGAACACAGATGTAGAGGAAGGGTCTCTAGTCATGCATAGCTCGGTACAAACGAGGGCTGTGAAGCCCAGGGTTAATAAGGAATTGGACAAGACATGACAAATAGAAATGCAAAAAAGAGTGGGACCAGACAACATGTTGCAGGGGCAACAGCCTCACTTAGACGGGGGCTTTTTCCAGTTTTTACTGCTGTGGTGGCCACTGATACAGTGGCTGCAGGAGCTGTTGCTCTATAGCGGGCTGTCTGTGGTGGTGAGCATCTTGTTGCTGTTGTGCTCGACAAGACGGAGCCTCTGCCCCGCTGTACTCTTGCTCCAGCACCTTGGGTTCAGGGAGCTCACGGCAAGCTGGGTCATGGCACGTTGCTTGGGGCTTGGGATCCCAATGGGGGGTTGCACCCTGCTGTGGGGGCAGCTGCTTCTGGGTCTTGCCAGGGTTGGGGTCCTGCTGAGGGGCCTCGCAGACCTGGGTCTTGTTGTTTGGGTCTCTTCCTCGTGTCTCAGAGGGCCAATTCAGGTCCTGCTCTGCTGACTCCGTCTCTGCACTCTGATGGTGGTTTGAGCCCTGCCCTGGTGCCTCAGTTTCGTGGGCCTCGTGGGTTTTTGGGTCCCGTTTTGGTGTCTCACTCTCTGCAGTCTTATGGGTATTTCTGTCCTGCTGTGGGCTTGCACTGTCCAGGATCTCACCTCTCTCTGGATCCCCTTCTGGTGCTTCAGTCCCATCATCCTGATGGGTGTCCTGGTCCTGCTCTGGTCT
>NW_009630332.1:0-530 GCF_000690535.1 Cariama cristata
TGATTCTATGATTCTATGATTCTATGGTGACACCTGGACAGGAGTATGTTTCACCACATCCTTCTTACACTTTAGGCATGTTGCTGCACTTATATCACCTCAGACCTTCTTTGTACATGAAGTTAAACAACATCTCCTGACTACAAAAGAGCACTGTCAGGAATGGTGCACTACAAAGATCAGCAGGCACTGACATTATTACAGTGATGGAAAACACAAGCTCCTAAAATAGAGAGCATTAAGCCAGTATTACATCGGCCGGGGCAAATCACCAACCCAAACAAATAGCTGGACAAGCAAATAATAGGCAAGGCCATGCAAACTCCATACAGACCAATGAGAGGAAATATGCTGAAAAGAAAAGTCAGGGAAAAAGAAACCCTAGAAAATTTGACACACTTGACACTCTGCAGACTCAGCCCAGGTAAAGACCATCGCCAAGCCTGCCCAAGGTGGGAGAGTCTCCAGGCACTCAGATGCTCTGTGGCTGCGAGCAGCCCAGTGCTACGTCCTACTCCCAGCCCACCCCG
>NW_009630332.1:542-5539 GCF_000690535.1 Cariama cristata
ACCCTCATCGTTTCTGGGAATGCTTCAATACATAGGTATTAAACTGTGAATACGTAAGCACCTCTCCCTCCTTGGCACCTATACTTCACCAAAGAAGCTATAACACAGTCAGAAACAAAACCCAACCCCAAACAAGAACAAACCAGCAGAGACACCTAAGTGGGAGAGACTTGGTTTAGCAGAATACAAGAGAAGTTAATTAAGCTTTGACCTCAAGCACTTTTAGCCAACTCCAGTGGCTGTAGGCAGAAGCATGTGATACCTCAGGAAAGTGCATTTTGAGAACAGTAAGCAATGTACAGTACAGGACCAAGTGGAAGTTTATTTTCCAGGAGATCTTGAGTCTCGAAGCTGGGAGTCCATGTTTCTGCCTCTTCCCAGAGAACTGACATTCAAATACTCCTTTGGAAATACAGAACTGACACGTAACCTCCAGCATCATCTCCTTGGGAGACGAGGCCCCTCTGATGCAGACATCAGGGGGAACTGCTGTGGGTATCCTCCATGGCTCAGCATCTCTATTTTTCTCTGCTGTTCTCACAGGAAACATTCATCAGGCTCTCAGCACAGAATAATTTACAGACTTCTGAGATCACTTATTTTCTGCTCTTGAGAGTTGACTGCTCCCACGGTATGTTTGCCCCATGGCAGCAAGATATTTCTTTGCCAATGTGAAAGATCAATGCTGGTAGTCACTAACATTTCTCTAAAACAAACAAACAAACAACCCAAACAAAAAACAGTTGCCAATCATTAAATAGGAAGGAAGGATTTTCCATGAGACAGATTTGGTTTTCCACACTAGAAACTGCTTTCAATAGGAGAAACAACTGCCATACATAAATTCTTCAATATCTGAAAAGTTCTGCCTCAAATATTTTGCTTTTTTTCTTTCACAGATTGTCTTTTTTCCATCTACAATGAAACCAGTGGCTGCCACAGACAGCATGGTCTTATTCCATATACTGTGTTTAGTACACTATGAAAAAACTCAGCTTGCTGCTCTCCTTACAGAAAGAAGGGGATAAACATAATTTTATTTGTATCAGTTAAAAAAGCATAATTTAGGAGGGCAAAAGCTATTTAAATTCAAGTTCTACTTACTTAAACGATGTATTATTAGCATTGAAAAAAGAGACAACATGTATGATGTTCCAGCTTATCCTTGGCTAGTCCATGCTGAAAATTAGACTGTCTTATAAGGAGTAATTTTATGACATGGTTAACAGTAGTTTGCTGTCTAGAAGCCGGAAACAGGCTCCTCAAATTAACTGAAAAGCACGTGCTTGAAATATTTAATTTTCTGTTTCATTACCATTTTTTTTTAAACCATGACATTTATGTGTTGTAATTAGATTTCACTGTATTGCTGCCACAAAAATTATATATAGAGAAGTGTATCGAAGTAATTAATTTTTGAAATGGAGTTATTTCATAGAGTATTTTTAAATTATATTTCACAAAAATTACATTACCTAGCAACATCCACGAGCTTTCTGAATGCATTCCCTCTTACGTACCAAAAAAGAAACAGCTGTCACTTGGCTGTCCAGATTACACATCCTATTTCAGATTTGCAAAGAAATTCACTACTGACAAAGTGTGACAGTTCAAAGTAACAGCACTGTACAGATCCATGCTCTAGCTGTGTAACAGCTGCTCACACACAGCAAGTCAGCAAAGTACCTTGCATATAATCTTTAAAAATGTGTATTGAAAACACAGAACTGCAGTTATTCTCAGATAATTGGACATGAAGTACAAACCTCTCAGACAGACATTCTTGGAATAAAGAAAAGCATAAAATCCACTTGATCTAGAGGCTAAGCATGTTTAAGTGCACTGTGAAAAGCATCCTAATTTTGGACCCAGCATACAGTAGATCTCTCTTTCTCTTAAAGAACAAAAATCTGTGCTTTCATAGAGGCTGGAAAGAAGGGATTACTTCCTACCTTTTGATGACTTCTGCTTTTCCTGCAGAAAATAACGTGTTATAACCTATGCTGACATTTTTAAAGTTGTACGCGAACAGCATGCAATTGCCATGACATGGTATTCTGTAGTTCCACTGTGCCCTTTAAAACAGACTGGAACACATCAGAGAAATACCTGAATTCATTGCAGTGCAAATATTTGTCATGTTCCTCCAGTCTTCCCAAGAGATGCTTTTTCTATGCCTGCTTGTGGATGAAGATTCAACAGATTTCAGACAAGCTCAGTTAGCTGGAGAACTGCTTAATGAAAACTGTCTGAGGGCCTGCACAATCAGAAAGGACTTTCACGTCTAATTTAAATGCTGATTTGATTGCGTTCTCCAGCAAAGTCATGCAAATAAAGCAGGAGCAGTTGGAAGAAGTTTCCAGAACTGATGAAGTAATTGACCCCAAGTAAGAGAAAAGAAATGCCTTGACTCAAGGACTTTTTCAAGATGGACAGACCTCTTTGATCTTCCCAAACACACTGAGAAGCACACAGATTAGGAACAACATTGTGATGGGCAAGACTGTGAAGCTGCATCACTTTCAGACACTAACTCACCAGAACAACTACATCAACCTCAGACAATCAGTATACAGTCTGCCAAGACCTCCCCAAGTTTCAGATGCGGGTTGAGAGACAACCTTGAACCCTTCTCAGTCACCTTACGGTGTTCACATAGCCCCTTCCCATTCCCTGCGGAAGCTCTGAAAGCTTTCTATACCCTCATTCCCACATACTCACACAAACACTCACCTACACAAAATATAGGACGCTGTTAAAAAATTACTACAGTCCCAGTTTCTGGGAAACTCACCCCAGGTGCTCCCACTGCTAGTCTCTAGAAGTCCATGTTTCACCACTATCCTCAGGCTTGGGAAGACACTGGGGACCCAGAAGAAAGACATCACCTCCACCTGCTCCCCCGACAAGAAAACAAGTTGGTGATTGCCTAACGGCGATCCAAACCACTCTCATCGTGTTTCTAGCAAGTTAGGAGACCCTTCTGGGATTTATCCACTCAGGTTGGTGAGAGGCTGTGGACCACAACCGGAAAGTTCCCAAAGCTCATGACCACAACCAGCAAGCTACCAAAGCTCAGGTCCGGTACAGGCTCTCGCTTATGCAAAGCTTAAGACAATTGTTCACAACTAAAATCACATTCTCACAGCCATCACTCTGTAAGTGACTAAATACACACCAAGCCCTCTCTGCCTCCACTTGATGAGTCCCTAGTTCATACGAGATGTATCACTGTTAGTCCCCAAATGCACAGCTTTGTACTAACTGGAGTAAATAAAACGTGGGAAAATTCAATCTTCCCACATAACAACTGAATTCTCCTCAGTACTGACCAACTTCTCCCAACATTATGATGTCCACAGATTCACACAGATTTCACAACCCTACGTCTGACTCTCAGGGTTACAGTCACAATATTAAACAGGCATTAAGTATGATCCTTAAGAAGTATCACTTGTAATATCTTTCTCTCTACCCTAATAACTGTTCTTGCACTGTCCATATATCCTTATCTCTTTATATCGATCTCCACCTTCTTCATCTTCCACAAGGATTTCCTGTGAGACATGGCATCAAATAT
The DNA here is from genome assembly GCF_000690535.1 of Cariama cristata. Taxonomy (NCBI): domain Eukaryota; kingdom Metazoa; phylum Chordata; class Aves; order Cariamiformes; family Cariamidae; genus Cariama; species Cariama cristata. The sequence continues at coordinate 4,123 of NW_009630332.1, forward strand.
TTCATTTTCAACAACTTGGATTAAGCTCACTGTACTGCCCTTCTTTAAGTGGTCAGTTATCTTACTGTGGAAAGATATCACATCAGCCTGATGCAGCCACCTGTGATAAAACCATGCTGAATTTTATCCATTAGCACCACGTCTTTGATTATTCTTTCTGTTAAAATTTGTTTTTAAAATCTTGCACCACACTACCAACACCACACGAGCAGGCCTCAAAAATCCATCTCCTCCCACTGCCTTTAAAGACACTGCATCTCATTTTTCAAGCCTGAGGTTCCCACTCCCAAACTGATAAATACAATGAAAACTCCTGCTGATGCATTAGCATGCAATCCTATGTTCCTTCAAAACAGCAGGGTACAGATTATTTGTACTCCTACATTTCCATCCCCATCTCATCACAATAAGCAGATAACTGCTTTGTTTCTGTCTTTGTTTCACCTTTTACCACCCTTTTGAAAAACATTCAGTGCCCTCCCCCTACCCTCCTAGACACCAACATTCATGTACCCTTGCTACTACCATTCTCATTGCAAACCACCGCAGAACAAGCCAAAAAAGACAACCATTAATAACAATGACTAGACCGCCCAAGTTTAACCTTCATATTCACATCAGGAAAGCTATGACATAGTCGCCATCACGGAAATGTGGTGGGACGAGCCTCATGACCAGAGTGCTGCAATGAATGGCTATAAGCTCTACAGAAGGGATAGGCAAGGAGAGACGGCGGGGTGGCTTTATGTGTTAGAGAGTACTTTGACTGCCTTGAACTTAACAATGGTGATGATAAGGTCGAGTGCCTTTGGATAAAGATCAGAGGGAAGGCCAATAAGGCAGGTATCCTGATGGGAGTCTGTTACAGACCACCCAACCAGGATGAAGAGGGGGATAAAGTGTTCTACAGGCAGCTAGCGGAAGTCTCACAATCGCTGGCCCTTGTTCTCGTGGGGGACTTCAACTTACCAGATATCTGCTGGAAATACAACGCAGCAGAAGGGAAACAGTCCAAGAGGTTCCTGGAGTGTGTGGAAGAGAACTTCCTCATGCAGCTGGTAAGTGAGTCTACCAGGGGAGGTGCCCTGCTGGACCTGCTCTTTACAAATAGAGAAGGACTGGTGGGAGATGTGGTGGTCAGAGACCATCTCGGGCATAGTGACCACAAAATGATAAAGTTTTCAATCCTTGGTAAGGTAAGGAGTGGGGACAGCAAAACAGCTACCTTGGATTTCCGGAGGGCAGGTTTTGGCCTGTTCAGGGCACTGGTTGAGAGAGTCCCATGGGAAGCAGTTTTGAAGGGGAAAGAGGTCCAGGAAGGCTGGACATTCTTCAAGGAGGTCATCTTAAAAGCACAAGAGCAGGCTCTCCCAATGTGCCACAAGACAAGCCAACGGGGAAGAAGACTGGCTTGGTT
>NW_009630333.1:0-1094 GCF_000690535.1 Cariama cristata
TTTCACTGTTATTGTTCCATTAAAGTAGTTTAATTCCCAACCCGTAAGCCTTTCTCCCTTTTCTCTGTTTCTTTGCCTTCTGGGAGGGAGGGAGGGGTTAACAGAGAGTATCTGCTGCCCATTTCAAGAGCCGGCCCAGCCTTAAAGGGTGACAAAGGATAAGATGGTACCTCGCATATCATTCAAGTGTATCAAAAGGGAAAGACCAATATAAATATTTTGGTTGTTTCCACCAGCATAATTCCTTCTTTACAGTTAATACAGATGAGATGAGACGTATGGTATGTATTAAATCTATAATATATAGTTGTTGTATAGAATTTCAGATTCTTGAAACTAACCTCTTGGAAACTTTTTCAAAGATGAGAAGTCGTAAGGTAAAAAAAAATTTAGAAAACCTGGTAGTCATAAGATTCTTTCTGGAGCTGCTGTCTTATCACCTTTCTCTTAAATGTATAGCTATAACCTTTGCCAAACATTCTCTATTATTCTGGGAGTGAGTCAGTTTAGAATAGAATAGAACAGATTAGAGTAGAGTTGGAAAGGACCTACAACAATCGCCTAGTCCAACTGCCTGACCCCTTCAGGACTGAACAAAAGTTAAACCATGTTAATTAAGGGCATTGTCCAAATGCCTCTTAAACACTGACAGGCATAAGCCCTGTCAACCACCTCTTGAGGAAGCCTGTTCCAGTGTTTGACCACACTCTCAGTAAAGAAATGCTTCCTAATGTCCAGTCTGAACCTCCCCTGGCGTAGCTTTGAACCATTCCCACTTGTCCTATCACTGGATACCAGGCAGAAGAGATCAGCACCTCCCGCTCTGCCTCCTCTCCTCAGGAAGCTGTAGAGAGCAATGAGGTCACCCCTCAGCCTCCTTTTCTCCAAACTAGACAAACCCAAAGTCTTTAGGCACTCCCCATGGGACATGCCTTCCAGCCCTTTCACCAGCTTTCTTGCCCTCCTCTGGACAAGTTCAAGGACCTTCACATCCTTCTGAAATTGCACGGCCCAGAACTGCACACAGTACTCAAGGTGAGTCCGCACCAACACTGAGTATGGCGTGATAACCACCTCTTCTAACCGGCTGGTTA
>NW_009630334.1:0-39242 GCF_000690535.1 Cariama cristata
TAAGGCGGAGAGGCTGTGCTGCAGCCTTCTGGTCACTTGCTGCGAGGAGTCCTTTTGTCAAGTTTGGGCTCTGATGAGATCTGCAGAACTCCTGGACTGCTTTTTGTTTTGCTTGGAGGCTATCAATTACACTATTTCAAAATTAACTGAGGTAATGAGACTTGAAGAAACGTTTGGATTTTTGCAGTCCCACTCCTTTCTGCAAGGCAGCAGCTTCCTCTTTTCCTCCCTGGAGGAAACTGAGTCGGCAAACTGAGCTAAAATGCCCCAAGTTACAAAGGAAATGAAGGCCCTAACTTCCAGTCTTAAAAGCACAGTCTTCAGCTCTTAAAGTGCAATTCTCAGACAGCGGTAGAATTTTAAAACCACTCGTGGAAGATTAACTAGTATGTAGCAGATGCTGATCCTCTGGCATGCATGAGCCAAGAGGATGCTGCAGTCATGCTAGCTTAATAAATCCTTAGAGCAACTCCTAACTCTTCGTGTGCTGAAATCCCACTGTTTCATATTTAACCGACCAGCTTCTTCGGCTTGCTTTAAGCCTTGGTGACCCGGTTATGGTGGGCGTTAGATGTCAGAGGTGTCTTCAGGTGGTGAAACTTTCCCCACTGAGACCCTCAGGGGTATGAGACTTTCTGATTCAGGGTCTTGCTCTGCAGAAGGAACTTGTAGTTGATGCAAATCCTGTTTCGGACATCTGTACTTCTCAAAGATTCTTCTGGAATCCAAGTAATTCTCTGATCTTTTGGCTAAAGAAAGCACCTGACCAGTAAGTGATCCTGCATGAGCAGGAGTAGTAGCTCTCCCCAGTCAATTCCTTATGATATCTGGGTGGAGGAGCTTGTTTTATCCTTTCAGACAAAGTACCTATCTGCAGCAACACTTACCTAGTTAAGAACTGATGATATTGGAGAGTCAGTTGAAAAGTGAAGGCTTATTAAGAAAGGGAGCTTGTCAAACTGGTCATCTGCTCAGAAGCTGAGTGCTTCTTCTTATGAAAGTGTTGCCTCTATGTATAGAAGTCCTGGATTAGATTTACTGCAGTTAGTAGCTACAAATTGATTGAACAGTTTGTAAAGACAAGAACTGAGCTTGCTCTTGTAATTTCTGTAAGAATTCTGTGTCACCAATACTGGAGGATACTGGGTTAGATACAGGCATGGGTGAAAATTGTTGGATTAATGCTTGAGTCTAAAGCAGCAGAGAGTATGCTGTAGTACTTTGGGATGGTTGTCGGGGTAAAGATTTTAAGTGTGCAAAAACAAGCAACAAGAAAGCAGTAACTTGTGCAGCCTCGGGGAGATGGCAGTCAGAGTATGGAGCAGTGGATGAAGGACCTGACTGGAGGGGGTAAGGAAATTACATATTTTTCCAAGATATTTCACTTGGGTCTACTTAATAAGTAAACAAAAGCTTATCCATATTGCTTCTGTGGCTGCTTTTGGTGGGTGGGACGGGCAGTGTAATAGATTCCACTAGATCCTCCCTTTAGTTTTTGGTACGTGCTGCCACCCCATTGCCTATTGTCTCCCTGCTTATCTCTGAATTTAGCTATCTAGTTGCTCTCAAGTACTTTTATGCCTTCTCCTGTAAGAAAATATCCGTAGCCTTTTTCCAAAAACCCCTTTAAAGTCTTTCAATTGGAACATGAACTTGTGCCAGTTCATGATATGCTAGTCTATCTGCCAGAAAGCTGTTAAACACTGCTTTTATTTTCTTGTCTGGCCTTCTGTTAACTCTGTACCTGGACTACGGGCTCAGAAAAGGAACCACTTTGTGTATGTCTCTCTTCTGAACCCAGGCATCCTCTTCACTGATGCAAGTGGATTAATGTTTAGCCAGAGACTGTGAGACTGTCCTTTCAGTGTCTTCGTGCAGGGATCTTCATTAAATGTGTATGCATGCAGTAACGGTGCATTATACTTGGGAGACAGACAGGTGAATGGTTGTACATAATGTGGACTGGCAATAATATGCACTCTGTCAAAATGATTGCCAGCTTGAAGATACAATGGTCATTTTTGATTGTGCGTTGTTGTTGTTTTTTTTTTAAAAAGCAATGACACCTCTTCCCCCCCTTCCAAAATTGAGGGCTGTAAATAGTAAACCTGGAGTTGTGGTGCTTCTAACTGATGTTCCGCTTTTGAAACCATTCTTATTTTAAGCAATTCTCTTGCTAACACTTTAAGTGAACAGTATACAGGGAAAGCTTGAGGCTTTGCTGTTCTGCAGTGAATGTTGATTAACTGGACATAGAGGACTGTCTTGAATGTGCACTTGAAATATGCTGTAAGATCAAATATTGTCTGCAAGTGTGTAGTAGTAGCTATTGCAGAACTAGTGTGCATGTTCTTGTGTAGAACAACAGAAACTCTTATTTTACAACTAGTATAATTCTTACAGTAAGCAAATACCTATCAGCTGCTCTGACTGAGGTTGCAGGAAGCGTATGCTGTCAGTCTGAAACCAAGATTTCTCAAAGCTTCAGTTGTTTGAGATACTTTCCCTGCCGGTAGTGATTGTCTTGGATTCCCCTGGAAGCAGCAGTAACAAGCTTGATTGTCAGTTATGTATAAAACTTAAGCTACCGCTGTTTGAGGGTTTAAGGTAGTTCTGCATTGTGTCCTATTGACTTCAGAGTAATTTGGAGCCAGTGAGATGACTTTGGTAAAAATGACAGTATTTAAGATGTTACCTTCTGGTACTGATTCTTTATTCCCACCTTCATACTCTCATTGCTTGACTGGAAGATGCAGTATTTCTTTAAAATGTTACATGTTATGAGGTTCACTGGCATTTGGATTTGTATGGCACCTAAAAGTCTCACTGTATGAACAGTGGTGGTGTTCATAACGCTAATTTTTGGCGCAGTTCTCAAAGTGTCTTTCAGTGATCATTCTTGGCTCCTATCGGACTTTTGCCCTCCCAGCTGTAACAGTAGGGCTTGTTTTGTGCCACCCTTGACACCTTCCTTATCAATTAGTCGGGATGGAGCAGTTGCTCAAGAGACATGTCCTTCTGGTTCTGGGAGCACTGAAACTGCATTTATCTTTAGAGAAGGAAAGAGCAGAATTTCAAACCATCTTTGAGGGTTGATGTGCTATCGGTAGCACAATTCTGAAATCATAGTATATTTTGATAGACTACGGAAAGTATCCCAAAGGAGATGACATCTATTAACTTTTAAAGGATGAAGCTAAATAAAAGGCTGTTGAAGGAAGAAGTACACTGTCAAAACTGCATAAGTACTATTAACTGAAGGGTAAAATAGGATAAACTACCTTCTGTTTATCCATTACAGTAGTTGTTAAGTTAAAAGACTTAGGAGGGAGTATTTGCTGCAGCAATGTGTGGAGGAAAGACTAAAAGAGGCATTCTGTCTGCAGCTGAGCTAGAGAAAGATGTTCTGTCCTGCGGACCTGTGTTAGATCAAGGCCAAGGTCAGCTATGCTGTTAAACTGTTCTGCAGAAGCAAGAAGAAAACACTGGTCAATACAGCTCAGTTTCTCTTTGTTTGTAATAGTGACTTACATTTAGTAAATATTTGAGAAAAATTGTTCAACAATGAATTCCTGGCTGGCAGGGAGTAACCTTGTAGGAACTTTCCCACTGTAAGTCATTGATTGGCTTCCAAATGTCTCCTTCCTGCCCACTCTCATTTTAGGACTGGTTTTGGATTTGTACCTTGTTTGGAAAAATCAACTTAGTGATGGGGGGAAATAAACAGAATGGTTGATAGCTACATATAGTTTGTGCAACTAATCCATAAATAAGTATTTGTAAGTTGGAGTGGTTTTTAAGCATCTGTACAGATATTTCCTTCCAGCAGTGGAGATTTTTCATACAGGTGGCCTGGGTTAAGTTCAGTAAACTAACTTGCCACAACATGTGGGGTGACCATTTAAGTGTGGTGGAAAAGCAGGTTCTGCAATGGGATGGAAATACTTTGTCAGGGATCAGATGCCCAGGTGCTGTTGCTGTGCTACTCCTGAATTGAAATAGCCACCATGGACCTGACTCTGTAGTGATGCCTTGTCAGTGCAGTGCCTCCAATGGAGGAATGTGTGTGTGCCAATAGTAAGTAGAGTTTTATGTATTTTGACTGTCCATTAAAACATAGATTCTGGGGAGAATCTGTTTTCCACTCTGGCCATTTCTTAAGGAATTTCTTAGCTGACACAGTGAGGAGTGCTAAACAGGTCAGTTAAGTACTGTGAGGTAATATGGTATGTCAGCAACTGTTCTTAGCTCACTTGTGGCTGATGCCTCAGCTGTAAAGTCAAACAGTGTCTTAACGAAACTGAAAAAAATGGGTAAGAACCAAAGAATTAGTTCTCTACCACACCATAATTCCCACAGTCATGGACTCCCATGGTTTTAGAAAGCTTATGGCATTCAGCAGGATTCAGGAACTTTCTAGCAATGATACAGAAGAAAAGGTTTAATATTGGGGGTGAGATGCTCAAGTGGTCTGGAAGAGTAGGCACTCTTACTGGAGTGTTCCATGATTAAACTAGATGTATAATGTTCTTGTAGGGTTAAGTTACCCTCAGATGCGAAACAAAGGTGTGCATTTTTCAACCTTGTAGTAACGCTGTGTGCCTCTGCAGAGGAGGTGGCCAAGCTGGAAAAGCACCTGATGCTTCTTCGCCAGGAGTATGTAAAGCTGCAGAAGAAACTAGTTGATACAGAAAGGAGATGCAATCTTCTGGCTGCCGAGGCTAACCAAGACAATGCCAGTGACACTTTCATCAGTCGACTTCTTGCCATTGTAGCTGAACTCTATCAGCAGGAGCAGTACAGGTAAGAAATCCTCCTTTGAGGAAAGGGGCATTACAGGAACCTTTGGCTTTATTGGCTGCAGTAGGTACTAGCCTTAGACAAGGAAAATTCTTCCTTTGCTGCCTGGTATGCATAGGGTCCTCAGTTGCAATTGCAGTTGGAAGAGCATGCTAAGATCAGGTAGCATACTGAATCTAATTCTTGAATCAAGAGCTCTGAGTAGAAGTTCATCTCTGAAACTGGTGTTCAAGACAAGATTAAAGAAAACTAACCACTTTCACTGTCAACAGCAAAGCTCCCTTTGAACAGAAGTGATTTTAAACTGATCTGTAACTAGTTGATGGATTAATTACACAGTATATCTTCTACTAACTGGAAATCCCTCCTTTCTTGAAAGCATATGTCCTTGAAACCAGTTCTGTACTCCTGTTGTGTGTAAAGAAGCCTGATTAAATTGACTTGTCTAGTTGTGTGATATAACAGGTCTTAGACAGTGGTATATGTGACTTAGTGGTATAAATTATATTGTATCTTTTGAATCTCAGCACAAAATTAGGTGTAATGGTTTCTTTTCCATAGGCATGTTAAGGATCATCTTCAATATTCTGGATCCCTTAAGTGATTTAGTTCTGAGACTACAATAACACGTATCAATTTTTTTGCCATTACTGAAAGCAATGCAAATATAGTAAAGGAGTTTGGTTATGTAAGGGGAAAATACATAGTTTTGATTAAAATTTCCTTTCCCTAACATTTGTTCATGAGCCTTCCTGAGAAAAGGCTCTGCCTGGCAAGAACTTACTGTAGCATTGTGGTTAAGAGATGTGTTAGGTAGCATATGTTGGAAGAGTTGAATCACTTTATGTTCAGCTTTTGAGTTTTAAAGGGTTAGAATAGTGGTCTAAAAGGACCTACAAGTCATAAAATGAGAAAGGTAGCAACTCCTAGTGCAAGTTTTGTTAAGTAACATCTCTGTATTTTGTACTGTATTTTGTAGCAGTGCTTTCATTTAGAAAATGGCCTGGAAAAGTACACCTACGCAGAACACTTGCAAGCTATGGGACTTTAAAATAAACAGGGCAGGTACTTTCTAACTACAAAGTATAACCTGGTGTTAAAGAGGTCAGGATGAAATCAGTATTCTTGACAGTTGGTCTCCTGGGAACTGGGGATTCTTGGAGTCTTGTCTTGTACGCAGACTACTGTCAGACATTGTTTGTTCTCTTGCTGGTCTTGCCTGAAACCATTGGTGCTTAGCTGACAGTATTAGTATGGACACTGCGACATACATATTTAACCTCAAGATTGTTGGGTTTTCCTATCTTCTACAACAATTCCCTTGCAGTCTATTCCAAAATGGTTTAAAAAAAAGAAAACCAAAACAAAAACCACACAAACCCTTTAAGTACTAACGACTCATTGCATTGCTCCCTAGAAAAATAAGAATTGTGTCGTTTGGAAACTTGTTCTACTTAACCAGTTAAATGTGTTTTGATGTCTCAGACAACTTGAACCTAAATGTGGATGCCAGGACATAGATACTATGGAGATGCTGAATCTGTATGTGTCTAAGCACAGGGGAAGTCTGTGTTATACATGTATATGATTTTTATTTTTTTTCCTCTTATCAGTGATCTGAAGATAAAGGTTGGGGACAAGCACATCAGTGCTCACAAATTTGTCTTGGCGGCACGCAGTGATACTTGGAGTCTTGCCAACCTTGCCTCAACAGAGGAGCTGGATCTGTCAGGTCAGTCGGTGCTGACCTAAGATGCTCTGATTGTCTTTAGGATGGCTGATGAAAGGGCCTGTTGGGAAAAGGTTACTTATGTACCTTTCAGACCACTACTGTCCACAAAAAGTGGTGCTTAATCCATTAATTAAGGAGCTCTGTCTCTGAAACATAGTAGCATGCTTGTGAACTTGGTACTAGTGGTAGTTAAATCAATAACCTACCTTCTTTCTCTTTAATGAACAGGGGTTGAGAATGGTGGCCTGTTTGTCTTTTCTAGAGTCAACTAAACATAATGAAAAACAAATCTATATGGAGGAGCTTGACTTCTTCCTTTCTAAGGACAGGGCTTTTTGAGGTAGTGTGCATAATTTCTCTGAAGTGTGTCATGGAAATACCCTGCTTCTTGTCAACATACTGTGTGTGGGAAATGAATACAAATGCTGATGTGTTATTAAAAAGTTACTTGCTTTGGCACTTTGATACCTTTGCAAAATAGGTGAGGAAGAGAAGTTTTCTGACAGACAGTCATCTACAAGATAGTGTTTTGTTCTGCTGTAGCTGTTTCTTGCGTGAACTTACACTGGGCAGCGTTTCTGCAGGTTGAACTTCTTGCCAGGCTTTTCTTCCGTACTTAACAGTATAGAAGAGTCTTATAGAATTAATTTGAGCAATAAAAACAGGCATGAAGTTAAGCAGGTTTGCTGGCTGGCATGTTGAATATTAAGCATTAGCTTCACTTTCTGCACTTAATCTTATGAATCCTAAGTGCAGACAAACTGGAAAGAAGCAAGTCACAGCAAGCTAGTTTTATGAGACAGTGTAGGTTTTCTTGTAAAAGGATTTATGAGTCTGTCTTTAGCCACAAGAAAACAGATGCCAAGGATTTTTAAGTTGAGTGCTATGCTAACAGAAGATTATTACCAAAAAGCTCTTATGTTAATTGTGGTTTTGTTGCGAGTGGCAATCTGTAGCATTTCTAGCTCCACGTTTTAAGCTAGTCTGGTAATCTCAAGTGTAACTGCAGTCTTGCGTGTTTAACAATGCAAACACTTCCTTTTACAGAATGATGCTTAAAATAAGTGCTAGTAAATGATACCACTGCATAAAACTGAATTTTTTTATAGAATTTGATAAATGGCACAAGGATTAGGTTATTAAATAGTTGTAGCAAGTAACAAGCTGTTCCCTAAAAACTGTCATGGTTTTCTTAAGAGATGTCTTTAAGAACTTGCAAGCTAAGATTGCCTGAATCCTAACTTCAGAATACAGCCAGCATTTAAAATTGAGGGGTTTTAGAGTTCATGTAATCTGCAGAATTTTCTACTCTTTAGGAAGAACAGAAAGACATGAACAGAGGTTCTCTTGTTGTGAGAATGAAAATGAACTCTTATCTCTGCCAAGGCAGAGCTGATATTGCAGCTGGAGTAGGTTTTTTGATTACTTCAAGTTTGGCAACAGATACTTGCGTTAATGAAACCTCCTGTTTCTTAGGAGGCAGTCTACATGCTATGCTGAGTACTGTCTGGTACTCTGCAGATAATCTGGGGCAACCCTCCATGTAAATGAGATGTTTTAGGATATGTATTTCAGTGTCTTAAACAGGTATGTTTTCATTGTAAAAACAAACAAAACACCTTAAGGGACTAATGTTATCTTTCTAAATGAATGGAATTTTTTTGTTGTAATTGGTCTGATCTTACGTTGTGGAGTAATTCTCATCTACATCCTTGTAAGCAGAATTGTCACTATACATCTGACTAGGTGACAAAGGTCCTGGCCATTGGGCTTGTGTACCTCATGTCCTGTGGTGTAGGTTTCTATTTTTCTTCCTGTGTAAAAAACATCAGGCTTGTGATCAGTGTCGTAAACAACTGAAATCTAACCAGCTTCTTAAACTGTCTCTTTTGCACCTTTCCTGATAACAGTTCCCAGCAGTCTTAAGTATTTTGTAGTCATTACCAAGGTATAAGTACCTATATTGGAATGCAACAGTTCATAACATATGACTATAATATAAAAGAGGGAGGATTCTTAAATCGAAAAGGGGATTTGTGCTTGTCAAATGTAGGTGTGGATTTAACCGTATGTGAGGAAGCAGAGACTTTAAAGGGACATCACTGGCCCTAAATATGCAATATTTGTGTAGCAGGTAGGAGATGTTACAGGACTCCCTGTGTTCTGCACAGTGTTCCAATGGAAGAAAGGTTTTCCTCCTTGGAGCCAGCATTGTTACTAGTTTTAGCTTCTGACCAGTTTTGCCTGTTTTGACATTTTAATTGGACTAAAGCAGTACAGTTTCAACAAGGCTATCTTTTTTTTCATGGTAGCTGTATCTTTAACAGTCAGAAGAGTAGCAACTACTTGAATAGGTGATTGTTCTTTGGGTATTTTATTAATCCCTGTTGCTCCCTGTACCAGATGCTGACCCAGAGGTAACCATGGCAATGCTGCGGTGGATCTACACAGATGAACTTGAGCTAAGAGAAGATGATATCTTTCTGACAGAGCTCATGAAACTATCTAATAAATTTCAGCTCCAGCTGCTTAGGGAAAGGTGAGTCTTGGTAAATACAGTGAATCTTCTTGAGCTCTTCAACCTTCTTTGAATAGCAATAGGATGATAGCTGCTGGCAATTGGGTAAAATTTTGCTTTTTCAAAGTTTTGAAGCTTTAATAATACATCATGACATGCAGTTTATTGCAGGAAATGAAGCTTTGCACTGCAGTTGAACTGTAGCAGTGTTTCTGATAGCTTTTATATTTACTTTCCAGTTCCTCTCCCCATCAAACTAATAACCCTAATTTGGCATTAAGAGGAAGTAGAGATCAGTATATTAATAACAAGTTCTAGAGAGTTGCAAGAAAGGAATTGTTAAAGAGGATGCTAGCAGGAGTCAATGGCAAGTAGCTTGCAGTATTAAAATGCCACAGGTGAAAAATTTTTAACTTAAATAGCTGTTCTTCTGTGCATCTTGGTGGCAACTCTTCTTCATGAAGAGGGGTAATGTAACAATACAATGCTTGACCATTTTGAGGAGATCGATTGCACCATTCTAATAGGGGCTAGGTTGTGATCTTGAATGTATAGGGTGCTGTAAATAACCATTTAAAGTTAGTGAGGAGCCTGAATGTACAAACGAAAACTTCTTCAAGTTTTGTACAACTTCGAAGCCTTGAATTTGGTCAAAGTACCTTTGATATAATAATTTTTTTGCCCAAGGGGTGTCTGGGGCTGTAGCAGTACATGGCACTCATAATCTGATTTAAGTGTGACTTAACATGAAGCAAACTAAATTGCTGTCAATTCTTCTGACTAAAGAAGTTGAATCTGTAAGGCCAATGCTAAAACTACCTTCAGGCTTTGTACCAGCCTAAAACTGTCTTCATGTTTATACTACCTTAACATTCCTCAGCTGTTGTCTGGTCATGGTAGTCTAGTGACAAGTCCATGTACAGTATGCTACTAGTAATTCTTAGATGTCTTGGTAGGTGTATGTACCTGGAGAAAAGTATCTCCAGTTTTTGGTCTTAATACCTGCTTGGAGATCACTGGCATGTTTACGTTCATTTTGAGGTACTTGAATCTTCTTCCCATGAACTCACACTAATAGCTTCGCACCTATAAAGATTAGGTGGATCTGCTATTAAAGGTTATCCCTTATCTTTAATAAACAAATAGCTGTACTTGGCATGCCTTTTTCTAACTTTGGCACAAAAGCTGCTTGTGATCACTGTAGTACTTCTAAAGATAGACATCTTCCCTACTTGATGACAGTGAATGAACTGCAGTTTGTTCCCTTGGGAGAACTAGGATGTCTGTCTCCACTTGCAGACTCCTGCAATGTGTGGTGTTACCATGGGACCTTAGCTTAGATGGACTCTAATAGGAGTCTGCTCTTACAGGAGCTGTCTTACAGGGCTTCTGATTAAAGTATGCTTGTGGTCCTTAGCCTTATAGTAAAGCAAGGCCAAGCCACTTTCTACTGGCATCTAGGAAAAGGAGTGTATAAGACCCTGTTACAGTGATTACAGTAAAGCTGTTTCCTGATTACTGAACACTGGCTTTCCTATTTTGACAGATGTGAAAAAGGAGTTATGTCACTAGTTAATGTCAGGAACTGCATTCGTTTCTATCAGACTGCTGAGGAGCTGAATGCCAGCACTCTTCTGAACTATTGTGCTGAGATAATTGCTAGTCACTGGGTGAGTATTGTCAGAAGGAAGCAAGAGGAAAAATGTTTGCAGAGTGTAGGAACTTAATTGGTAGAATTTTGCTTAACTTACTGTACTGTAACCTTCAGAGTATCTCTTGGTATGCTAGCGTTCGAGCATTCCAGTTGGGATGAGGATTACATGGATTCCTGATAACTTTCAGTGACTAAGGTGACCTGTTATGCTGACCCTTATATGTTTGCAAGGAGCAACAGTGTTGATGAAAAGCTGTCAAATCTGCCTGCCCTGCCTCCTGATGTGAGTGAAGAGGCTGCTTCTGAGGCAGGAGTGACTTTTCCATTCCTATCTGTCTCCATTATCTTTATAGTATGTGCTTTTTGACACTGTGTGTTATTTGGTGTTCTCTACAATACTAATTCGTAATTATATGTTTGAAACAAAGCACATTAAATGGCTCCTTCTCTAAGATTTTTGTTGTTGTCTTTAGAGGTTATGTCCGTTGTCTATCTTGGTGTGAATGTCTTGACTGGGAGGAAGTAGCTTATAGCCTGAAGAGTTGTCCTGTTTGTTGGAAATACTTTGCTGTAAAAAAAGTTTTACTGTCCTACACATGAGCCAAACCAAAGGAACTGTATTCTAATAAGCAAGAAGGTTGTTTATCAAATCTGGACTCTGAACTGTTTAGAAGATTGTCCATAGTTGGTCTCTGTCTATACAGATCACAAATCCCAGGCCTGCTTTTACTTCTGAAAATAACCCACAGGAACCAAGGAAGAGTTTCTGTTAGGTGATGGAGGGAGTGGCAAAGAGTCTTGCACCCAACTTGGAAGTTTCCCTTGCTCTGATCTGTTATTTTGAGGAAAGTTTGATTAACAGAGTAATGGATTAGCCTTTAAAATAAGACTTGTCAACAGCAGACTAGTGTGTGAGGATTTAGGTTATCGTAAACCTAAAATGCATCATCTAGATGTGGATATTTTTATTTGGCTAATGCCAAAGCAGAGGGGAGTGCTTTGATCTGTGAATATATTAAATTCTTGTATCTGAACCTGCAGGTCAGCCATCTTAACTCTTTCCTGCTTCTGGCTCCTAATTTTTGACACTGTATTCTACCTGGAAATGAGGTTGTTTCTGTTTAGTCAAGTGAGCACTAACTCAAACCTAAGGTCTCTTTACTTCTAAGTTTCTGTTTACTTTTAGTCAGAGTTTGACAACTCCACAGAACTTTGAAAGTCTTCAATAGTTGTATGCCTTTTTGTCAGAAAAAAATCTAACCTGTGATTTAAGTCCAGATAAAGAACTAGTTTAGAGACTAGATGTTAATCTAGTATAATGTCTGGTAAAATACTAGTCTTCCATGTCTGTAGACAAAAGAAGAAAAATTTTGCTAATTGATCTTGAAAATAAAATGGAGGAAACACTCGGGAAGTTTTACATCTTACTAGTCTTAAAAAGCTATCTGGGATTGTTCCTGCTTGTTGTGATGCTATCAAAATGGAGCTTTTAACTGAACTTGTCTTGTGAACTTCATAATTATATTGTGCAATGCCTTGTTTATAAATAAAGCAGGAGTATTGCTTACCCTTTTCTTTTTTTTATTGCTTCTAGGATGACTTGCGTAAAGAAGACTTCAGTAGCATGAGTGCTCAGTTGTTGTATAAAATGTTCAAGTCAAAGACAGAATATCCTTTGCATAAGGCTATTAAAGTTGAGAGAGAAGATGTAGTCTTTTTGTATCTTATTGAAATGGATTCACAGGTATAGTGAGACTGACTTGATCTGTCTTCTAGAATTTGGTGTTTCAAATAACTAGTTTCTTACTACCAATCTGAACCTTGTTTATTGATTTTTTTGTCACTAATTCTTATCTGCATGTTAATCATTGTCATGGCTACTTCTATGTATGTAATGGAGGCCTAGCGGTAAAGGCTACATTAAGATGTAATTCAGAAGTGATTCATAACGCTTTTAAAATGTATTGCATGCAGCAGACTATATCTAATAAAATCCAATATCTGATATTGCTATGCACATTTAAAGCTGATTGGTATAATAGTCAACTTTGCTGCTTCATGGCAGTTCAGTGAGCATCATTTCTTTGAACAAATGCTTTTCCTCTTCTGTTGAATGTTTGAAGTAACACGTATTTGTTCTGTTCAGATGAACACTCTAAACAACTAGAAAAAAGTTGTCCCCCAACAAGGGGGAAGGAAGAATTATTCAGGTATTAATTGTCAAGAATTATTTAATTAATCCTTTAAGATGCCTCAGATTCTAATTGGAAGCTGAGGTTGTAGCAGTACTTAGCACCCTTAGGTCCTAATCCAACTGAGAATTGAGGTATCTTGAAGGAATAATTCAATAATTTTTACTACTATGTTGAATATGCCTATACTTCTAAGAGTATACTAGTCTTACTTCCTGTGAGTTAAACAAGACTTGCAAACAAAACTCCTGTTTTCTTATTGAACAGCCCTCTGGGTAGAATTGCATGTGGTAATGCTAGCCTTCTGATTGCTTTCCTGTGTACGATGCACTTACCTAAATGCAGCACTAGCATTCTACACTAGAGCTGAAGGTCTGATGTTATGGTAGTTGGAATGGGCTGTTAAAATTTTGTTAGGCTGCTGAGCATACCTTTAATATCAATTGTCTGAATTTGTCTTGTAGCTTCCTGGGAAGCTCAATGAATTGGATCACAATGGAGATCTTGCTTTGGATCTGGCCCTTGCCCAAAGGTTGGAGAGTATTGCAACTACACTGGTCAACTACAAGGCTGATGTAGATAGGGCAGACAAGAGAGGCTGGAGTCTGTTACATAAAGCCATCCAAAGAGGTAAGTAAATAGGATATGAAGCCTTGTTACTTTGCAGTTGTTCTCAGTGTGGAATATGTATTCCAAAGTCTATTCCTGTGTCACTTTAGTTGACACTTTGGTTGGAAAATTGTAGTCAAGGATGAACTTTGTCCTATTTCTTCTTGTTTTTTTTAAACTTAAAAACAAATTCTTACTTGGGATCTGAAAGCTAGCCTGCTGGCTGTTGAATGAAATTTATACTACGTGACATCCAGAAGAAAACTAGTATTGTCTGCTAAAGGAAGAAATGTAGGGAGATACTGAGAATATTATAATTTGACAACACAATGTCTTTCTGACAAATAGTTGAATCAGGCATGCTAGTCTAGTCACAAATAAAGATGAAGCCTTTTTCTAGACCTAGCTTGAATGCAGCATATGCTTCTTTGTGGTTATGGTTAACAGCAAGGGTCCTTGCTACTGGACAGCAGTTTTAGGGGAGGAGAAGCTGGCTGGAAGAAGGTGAGCAGGTAGAGGTGCTTCTATGCCAGTCTGAATATTTTTAAAGCTCTGGTGAATATAGCATAGTTATCAGGGTGGAGTCAGAGTACAATTACATGATTATCTTGAGCTGCTCTCCATCTTAGAGAAGATGCGTCTTATGAGAACTGGAGCACAGTAGGACCTGGTTGCCATGGCCCCAGTATTCTGAAGGCTTTGGACTAGCAGCATCTTGGTCTATGGCCAAAGTCTGGTAGAAATCGGTGGTGAATGCCTCATGCTGCTAGTTGCATGCAGTGATACCTTTGGCAGTGAAGCACAACAGGAACCTTACCTGTGACTGGACCTCATGGGTATTGTAGGGCTACAAATGAAAAGCTTAAGTTTATTTTTAACAGCAAGCTGTTTTGGATTCTTAGAAGTAGTTTAAGTTTTGTGAGCTCAAAATACAGCTCCCAACTTTTTCCTTTGATCTCCTGCGTATCTAAACAGGGTAATGCTGGTGCCTGATCCTGTGATGAAGCTTCAGCAGCAGGAGTAGGAGACCTTCTAGGCATAGGTCAGTGTTGTGATGGCTGCAGCCCTGTAAAGCACTAGAAAGACTGCAGCAAGCTGCTCTTCATACTTAATACTAGTGTTTGTCCTCTAGTTCTAATGTCTGCTTTCAGTCTAAGCTAGAGCTCTGAGAATGAATGCTTGCTTTTCAGTAATCAAAGCTTTAGTGAATTAATAACTGTTAATGATCACATGTTGTGGAAATGGAGCTAAAGCAAATTGTCTGAACTTGCCACATGATTCTTATTTCTTACGATCACTGGAGAGTGGGGGAATGTCAGATGTGAAAATCAGAAAATGGGGTTTTGTTTTTTGCTGGTAGAGATAATACAGCAATCTGTATTGCTTACAGGCAAACAGTTGTCTTTGTTCTTCAGTCTTGCATTCAGGACAAGCAACCTGTGAATATATCTATTCAAAGTAGTCTTTGGAGTAAGGGGAATTAGTATTATCCTGAGTCATTCTCTGCATCTTGGTGTTTCAAGTCCAAGGTTTCGTGTACTGAAGTGGGCCTAAGTTCTGACTTTGGAGAAGCTCTCCAAAGAGGGAGTTCTTAGGACCCACTGTGCCTTAGGACCGACTGTGCATGGCAGTCCTAACTATTGAAGCCCTTACCCTATATATAATGGGGCCTAAACTTTCAAGAACAAAGGCTGTGTTACTGCTTGTTTACGTAGCAAGACTGAACAGATGATGACTGACTTCAGCTACACACTTTTGACCAGTGCCCTGGAATAGTACCTTTTGTTCAAATACTACTTGTATGTTTAGTCTCACAATTTGTCCAATTGTGCGTTAAAGCAGCAATGGATTTATCGTGATAGAGGAGCTAGCAAACTTGGTATCACCATAACAAGTAAACTAGTGTCACATGTAACTTCTGGGCAAAACCCTTTTTCCAAGGGGTTGTTATGAAATATTTTGATCCTGACTTTGCAGTAAAGTGTTCTTGAAGTTACTGATTGCTAAGGCATTCTAAGAGCAGGCACTTGTATTGGAATGATTGTATGGTATGGAGGGAGATCATGTGTATCCATTTTCTAGACTTTGTAAAATATATATATATCCATAAATAACCTTGTCTTGTTTCACAAAAGGAGATAAATTTGCTGCAAACTTTCTCATTAAAAATGGTGCCCGTGTGAATGCTGCTACACTGGGAGACCAGGAGACTCCTCTGCACCTTGTGGCGTCTTACAGCCCCAAAAAGCATTTGCCAGATGTCATGGCAGAGATGGCACAGATAGCAGAGTCCCTCTTACAGGCAGGAGCCAATCCAAATATGCAAGACAACAAAGGAAGGTAAATACTCAGTGAAGTAAAGTCTGCTACCAGTTTAACAGATAACACTGTAGTGACTAGATGCAACCTGCTAAGAACTTGCTCAGGTCTGTCAGCAAAGCACGGGTGATACTGGAAGCAGGAAAGGTGAATTCATTAATCCAGTTTGAGACCTGTGGGTAGCACTCAAAGTAAAAAGCTGTGCAGGCTGAATGGTACTCTGTCGTGACGAATTAAACATAGCCCAGCTATGGAAAGCTGGGGTGAGTTGATTGTGTTAGAACACATGGCACACAACTAATTTGTCTTTATTGAATCACTGAAAGTAAAGCAAGCTAACTAAGGTGACAAATAGTATTCCTGAAAGGTACTTCTCTTTGAAGCTGTCGGTGAAACTGAAATTATCTCAGAGCGAGCATCTGCAGTGTGTTTATCTGAGTCGTAGGGCTTGTAAACTGCTGTACAGGTTAGGCTGACCTGGCAAACAAGTACATAAAATGATATAGAAGACTTAAGAGTGTATCGGCTACTCAATTCTGATAGGTCAAGCCCTTGTGCTTTTTTCCTTGAAGGTTAGCTCTTACATTAGTGTAAAGAGTTGCTTACTACTAAATTAATTGGAATCGTGTCCACTAAAGGAATAGACTGCTCTTTCTTTCAAGATGTGCTTGTGCCCTGTTCCTGAGAGCAGAGACAAAAGCTAACCCCATAAATCTGTAGGGGCATGTTGATGACCATGGGCAAAATCCTAAGCATCTCACTTACTGCTAACGTAACTGCACTTTGCTCCAATTACAGGACGCCATTACATGTGTCAGTTGTGGTCAGGAATGAACCTGTATTCAGTCAGCTTCTCCACTGCAAACAGTAAGTCTCGCTTAAATGTAAGATACACTGAGGTTGCCTTGTACAGTGAAGATACAAAAACTGGTTTAACGACTTGTCTATGCCTTTTTGCCTTATGATAAAGGTAGCAATAGGCTTGGGCTGCAAAAGCGTAAAGGCTTTGCATAACTTAAGATGCCAGAACAATGCCAGAAGCCGAGTAAGTTTTTGCCCTACTGTAAAGAGGAAGCAGAATGCATCGATGTGGTTTTCAAAGAGGGCTAGATGAAATAATGTAGCAATAACTTCATTTGTAGTGGAGCTAAAAGGAGTAATAAAACTTAAAATGTGTGAATATGTTCTTGAGTTCAACTTGGGTTCTGCTTAAAGCTAATACAAGTGCTGCCTTCCGGTGATAAAGTAGAATATTTCATTTGATTCAATTTCTTTGTAGTTGAATTTGCAGTTCTTGTACTCAGCTTACTTGAATGCAAGAGGATTTGCCTCTTCGTTACACTTAGTGGGAGCACAAATCTACCAAGGCCATGCTTCTCCTAGGAGCCATGTGCTTAAATCTAGTAGTCACTAAAAGGTGTCTTGCTTGTTTCAGAGTATTCACAAATTCTCTGAAGTAACTGGAGCTACAGTAGACGTCTTGGCAGGCAAAAGTTGTCAGTGAGGTATTAGATAAACTAGTACAGCTGTTCGGACACTTGAAACTTAAGCTGCATTCGGGAACCACTTTTTAAGGTATAAAATGGGGAACATTAACTCTTATTTTTAGACTAGACTTGGAGCTGAAGGATCATGAAGGAAGCACAGCTCTGTGGCTTGCAATTCAGTATATCACTGTATCGTCTGATCAGTCTGTAAACCCTTTTGAGGATGCCCCTGTTGTAAATGGAACCTCATTTGATGAGAACAGTTTTGCAGCAAGGTTGATCCAACGAGGCAGCAATACAGATGCTCCAGACACAGTAACAGGTAAAACAGAGGTTTGTATTTCTGTGTAGGTGGAAGGCTTATAAGTTAATTGCTTAATGTTAACTGCACTCTGAGGAGTTGAATGAGGTTTCAACGGCATTTGCTGCATAATAAATGGTAGGTGGTAGTAGTTTTACCCAGAACTCGAACACTGACAGTCTCAAACTGAGCTTGACTTGCAGGAAGTCACAGAAAATCTGGACTTGTTGCCAGGTCCTAATGTCCTCTTTACAGTTTCAAAATGTGTAATTGCTAAATGGTAGTGCACATGACAGTCCAGTGTTGTAAGGGGATTACTACTAGTAGGAAGGATTTTCGCTGTTGGCTTCAAATTTTAATGTTATATGGTAGTGGGGAAGGTGCTAGCGTGATTGTTAGTGTCAAAGTGTGGTTAGAATAGCACTCTAACAGTGTTCATGGTTTTTCTTTAGGGAACTGCTTGCTTCAGAGGGCAGCTGGTGCAGGAAATGAGGCAGCTTCTCTCTTTCTAGCAACTCATGGAGCAAAAGTGAACCACCAAAACAAATGGGTAAAAGCAGAAACTTGCAGACTGTAGCCTGAAATTTTCCTTATTTCTCTGCAGAAATAAGATAGCACAGTTCTCTCATTGCTAACCGTAGCTTAAAGCAAGTTAGAACACCTGCTGAGCCTTTTGCATGTTTTCAGATGTTTACTAGTGATCAGACAACTGTTGTGTTCTTGTGGCACTGTTCTTGCAGCATCACCAGTTGTTAACATGCTTTTAACGCTTCCCTCAGTGCCTGTTGTAATAAAGTCCTTATAATATAGGCTAACTCATGCAGTTTGAAAGTCCTCAGGAGCTTCAGCTACTAGGAGATAGGCTCTTCACACCAATTCTTGTGGGCATATTAGTTTAAAAGCTACTTCTCTTCATGTCTCAAGCTGTTAACCTAGCACCCTGTTTCTTGAAGGGAGAAACACCACTGCACACAGCCTGTAGGCATGGGCTAGCAAACCTGACAGCAGAACTTCTGCAACAAGGAGCCAATCCAAACATCCAGACGGCAGAAGCAGTGCTTGGTCAGAAGGATGCATCTTCTTCAACAGCAGAGAGTGTTTATCTGCAAACTCCCCTTCACATGGCTATTGCTTACAATCACCCAGATGTGGTGTCAGTCATCCTGGAACAAAAAGGTAGGCTTTTTTCTGGTTCAGACTGTATTGATGCTGTAGTGGATCAGTGTGTCAAGATAGCATCTAAACTGTGTTTTGACAAACTACTAATAAAGCATGTCTTCCTGTAAACATTAAGTAGAGCAATTAATAAGACTGGCTAAATGTAGTCTTAAACTCAAATCATCTGCTTGTTAAGACTAGAAAATTAATTTGCCCATGAATCTTTCTAAATTCTCCACTGTAGATAATGGACTTGAACACTTAGCCCCAGGTTGTATTCGAGCTGTACAACTGAGATCCCTTTTCTCTCCCCGTCAAAGCATTTGGTTCAGGTGAATGCTGGAATCAAATATGGATAAAGGCATCTTTCTGTGGTGAGACTTCTGCCTCCCTCAACTATTTCAGTAAGAGGATTTTGTACAGAGTAATGCTAGTATTATAGCAGAGTTGAGACAAGTACTGAAATACTAGCAGATGATCGTTCATTAAATGCTACTAGTTCAGCTTCTCCTTCCTAGCAGCAGGAAGGGAGTTTGACAGCTGAAGCAAGGCATATTTTGTCCCCTACCGTAAGTGGGATTTGGAAGGGAGTAGGTGAATTGGGGAGAATATCCTCCATCCCAGGGAGATGAAAAGGAGGGATGGTGCCACCATCTTGCAGTTCAGCCTCCACTCTTAATTCTTGAAGTTCTGTATATGCCACTGTATTTGGAAATGGAGGTAGAAAGGGGGCAGGTTAAGCCTCTTAGCTAGAAAGTTGAATGTTTTTAGTATAAGTGTTGAGTAGTGGCAATACTACCTGAATCCTAAGCAGTACTGCGTCTGGGAAACTGAAGGTATCTTGCTGAGATCTTTCAAACTGACTGCTAAAGGAACAACCTACTTCAAAATGTGCCATTGCTACTCCTGCAGCTTTCAGTGTGCAACTGCATGTCAACTACAAGAAAGCTGTAATTCCTTATGCTTTTTTTTGTAGCTAATGCTCTTCATGCTACCAACAACTTGCAAATTATTCCTGACTTTAGTCTAAAGGACTCGAGAGATCAGACTGTGCTGGGATTGGCTCTTTGGACAGGTATGTGCCTTCAAAACCAGATGAGAATTTACAAAGATATGGAAGCTATGATGTGGATAAGATTTGGTTTGGTTTTTTAAGACAAAATGGCACGTGTGTGTTCATGTCCTGGCTTGTGCTGCTAGTGAGAAGCTATCCAGGAGAGCTTTAGGTGATTCTTCAGCTTCTAAAACTGAATGTTCACATCTGACTTACTGATAGATTTCTAGCCCTACAGCTTTCCTTCTTGGCTAGCAGGTAGCCCTGGAGCCTCTTGCCCACAACTGAACTTGTGGTTCTGTGGAATTGCTCCGCTGTGAACTCCCTGGTAGTTTTCATATCGGGTCACTGTACTGTCTGTTCATAGTGAAGTCTGTTCTAGATGCTGGTTAATATAGTAATGTTGACCTTTACAAAGGAAAGGTGAGCTACTTTAAGTAGCTATTAACGGGAATGGAACTTGAAATACTGATTCAGAAGATGCTTTCTTGTCTGAAATGAGGAGGGGAATGGTTTGGGGAAAACTAGTTATTTTTATTTGCTGCCAAGTGACATTTCAACAGTATCAGGGCATCGTCAAAAGAAAGAGGTGGTATGGTCACTACTGAACCAGTTTAAGTATGGTCCTACTGAGCTGGAAACAGCAACTGTATGGGGGATGACTACTCATACTGTGGGCTTAAGAGATGAGGCAGAATGCTTAGTCATGTTGCTCTGTACAGGAGTGCTACTTGTCATGCATATGTAACAAATATCTTTACTGTCCAGGCTTTTCACTTTCCTTTCTAATGAAAGGGAACTAAAATGTAGGTTTCTCTCTACCATTGCCATTATCTCCTTCTGAGATAAAGGAGGAGGAACTAAGCTAAACATCTGATACATGTAATATTCAAGAAAATAGCTTATGAATGTAATACCAAAGTTAATATTTGTTGGACAAAAGTCTGAAGTGATATGAAGGATTAGGCTAGGTATGGTTAAGGAGGACTCTACTACATTTAGGTTGGTAGAACTAATGGGAAAGCTCTACTGTATATCAGACCATATCTTGTGTCTTCAAGCAAGACCAAAAGGATTCAGGAATCGATATTCAAGAAGTCTATAAATGAATATTCAAGCTGGGTAGAGTCATGAGTTGGTTTAGCTCATAGATGTAAGTTTTAATAGGCTCTAGCATTGATTCAGTGCATCTCTTACTGTAATTACTGAAAGTTGAAACCTTGAAGCTTTATTTGTTAATCTTCAGTGTCTCTATCTTATAGAACCGAAAGTAAAATATTAATGAGCTTTAACTCTTTAGGCATGCACACAATAGCAGCTCAGCTGCTTGGATCTGGGGCATCCATCAATGACACAATGTCAGACGGACAGACTCTACTACATATGGCAATACAGAGACAAGATAGTAAGAGTGCACTCTTTTTGCTGGAACATCAGGCAGATATAAATGTCAGGTAAGATCTTAACTGATACGACACTCAATGGGATATGTATTTAGGAGCAGGTAGTGATGACTGCCTTTATATAATGGCTTGAAGTTGTTTTCAAATCATGATTTGTGCATAGTTATGTGTTTGGTGCTTTTTTATGGCACCAGTTATGGCTGAGGGATTACATATGTGAACTTAGACCTATATATAGCTCCGTTGATCAGTATCTCCTCTTGAGGCTGCAGAGGGAGGTGCCACTAAATTCTAGGTAGAACAGAATCCCGTGTAACAGACTCTCAAGTCCTAGAGACATGGTATTGGACTTCTGTAGTCTCATCTATTTGCTGACTTGTTGGAGCTGCATGTTTTCTGCCATCTAAACTAATTGGATGTAGCTGTAGCAAGAAGATTCCAATAGAACTTGCCTCCGGAGTATCTCCTAGACGAGTTGATATTAGAATTAACAAAACATTTATCCTGCTTACATGACTGACAGGCGGTCTTTGAAATTTGGTGAGGTATACTGTAATGAATGTCATGGGTACAAACTACCTAATACTGCTGTTCCAATTTCAGTTTTCTAACAGTTGGTATTTCTGACTGTTGCTTGAAGTGTTAACAGCAGTACAAAGCTGTTCACTTCTGTGGCAGTAGGCTTGTTCTGAAGGAACTCCAAACTCCATTCAAATAATGGCTGCACTTAAAGAAATGACAGTGTCTCTGAGCCAAGAACAGTAACATGCTTTTCAAACTGTAGAAATCAGTCACTTGCTACTAATGGAAGAGGGGGGGGAAGAGAGGTAAACCACATAGCTGTGATGAAAAACTAATGTGGTGTGTTTGCATGGCTGTAGAGATAGGTCTTAGCACAGCAAAATTACACACCTGAGGAGATAATTTTGGGGTTTGTCAATGAACTGCTGTACCATGAGAGCTAACTTTATAATGCAGTAGTAACGCTTCAAACTGTACCTGTTACAGAACACAGGATGGAGAGACTGCCTTGCAGCTAGCTATAAAAAACCAGCTCCCTCTTGTGGTTGATGCTATTTGTACCAGGGGAGCAGACATGTCTGTGCCAGATGAGAAAGGAAATCCTCCTTTATGGCTTGCCTTAGAAAATGACCTGGAAGATATTGCATCAACTCTGGTAAGACTGTCCTTTGACTTAATTAAGAAGCTGTCTGGATTTCTGATCCTGGAAAGAGTAAGGATCTATGAAAAACATCAGTCTGTAGCATACCAGGCTTGTGTCATGGTCAGCTTCCTGAATAAAGCTGAACACTTGTATGTATGCTTTAGAGTATGTGCAGGTTCTTACTGCATCTTAACATTCCATTAAGAAAGCCTTTAAAGGATTATATTTATTTTTAAGACTATTTACTTTCAGGCATAGGTGATCCAGCAGGAGACTTCTCCAGAGATGCAAGTAGACCTCTTTACATCTTTCATAAGGAAGTTACTTGAAAGCTTTGTCTCTGATATGCCGTTATTGTCTGCTAGAGACAACTGTTTAAAAGCTGTGCTGATGACCTGAGAAATACATCTTGTAACTGTACTTGATCATTTGTGCTGGTATTGGATAAGAATCTTTATGGAGCCAACACTGAAACTACTCGTGTATAAGCCTTGTAAATAGTTTGTAAAAAGGAGTAGAACAAGTCCTATTTAAGTGCTGCATTGCTCCAGTAAGTAGTTCTCTAGTAGAAGAATACAAATATTAGAAATGCAGTTCCTGAAAAAACTAACTCTGTTTAGCTGAATGTCTAGGAAAGCAAGTAAATGGGCCAGACCTTCAAAGGCAATGTCTGCTGATGCTACTTGCCTTGCTTTAGGTGTTTGTCATTGCTGAAAGCAAGGTAACTGTTAACCAAACTGGCTTAAGATCTGTCTATTCAGAGTATATGGGTGAATATCTGGATTGTTAGTAATTAGGTGTTGCTTAGTAAACCAATAAAATATTGGTCCAGAAGATGTGAAAATCGCTTCCTGAATTTGAACAACTGTCACAAGAATAGGTAAGGCATCTCAGATTGTACCTCTGAGGGATAATGTTTCAGAAGCATTAGTCAAGGACTATATAAAGTAGTGGGAGCCTGCTGGAGACATAAAAAAACTTCACTGCCTCATTGTGCTTCTCCTTCCAGGTTAGGCACGGCTGTGATTCAACCTGTTGGGGATCAGGACCAAGTGGCTGCTTACAAACTCTTCTTCATAGAGCTATTGATGAAAACAGTGAACAAACAGCGTGCTTTCTTATTCGCAGGTCAGACCCCCTTCTAAAATAGAAACCTTCTAATGTGCATGTACGTATTTTCCTGGCATAAATTAATTGAATGCTGTTTTGAGCCAGTAACAGGTATATGCTTCATTAGTCTTTCAGTGGGTGGATGGCACTTACTGAAGTCTGACTAATCTTGAAGACACATTCTGTTACCTATATTGGTGTCATCTTCTTGATGACAAGAGTCAAACTAAAACCAGGAACTTGTGCTTTTGTAGAATGTGTCAGAAGTTGATGGATCAGCTCTTGTAAACTTTTTGTGACTCTTGTTTGGAACAGTTTAAGTCTGGATTAAATGTAATAAATTGACTGTATTGTGTTTGTTTTAGTGGTTGTGATGTGAATAGTCCCAGAAAGCCAGGCCCAAATGGAGAAGGAGAAGAGGAAGCTCATGATGGACAGACACCTCTACACTTGGCAGCCTGCTGGGGGCTAGAAGAGGTGATCCAGTGCCTTTTGGAGTTTGGTGCCAATGTCAATGCTCAGGTGTGTAGAGAAGCTGTGTGCCACTTGTTTGAAGTTGATTCTTTGCCTCTAATGTAGTGAAAACAAACTTTCCTCTCAGCTGTGTATTTTGCTTGATAGGAAAAAGAACATTCTTCTGTTATGGCTGAGCCAGTGTGATGACTGGCTGCAGTTCTACTTTCTTTCCTGTCCCTTGTTATCGTATCTAGTGCTTATCTGCCTGTACAATGGGTTAATTCAGGAAGCTATACTGAAGGAAAATAATGATACAGAAAACTTCTTGCAGTGTTAGTTTTCTGATGCAATGATTGGAATTCAACTGTTCTGTCCCTAGTGTGAAGGAAAGGCAAGACCAGAGCTGTGTTCTGCTGCAATTGATCATTAGATTAGCTGTAGTGTGAAATTCCAGAATACTCTGCTTTGTTAGTATGTTTGGAAAGTGTCTTCTCTTACTAAGTAAACTGAGGTCATGTAAGTATGTTATGCTTCATTTTTGATTACACAGTAATCCTTAAACAGAAGCTTGACAAATAGCAACAAAAGAAATGAATGCATAACACTTCTAGGTCCTGGTGCTATTGAAGATGACATCAAAATGAATGACAGAACACAGTCACAAAGCAGCCATGGCTGTAAACTGCTGCTTGATACAGACAAGTGATTAAATACCGTATTTGAATTTGCTAGACTTTGAACGCTCATCTCTGCCCCTAAAATGTCTGACTACATGGGAAATGTTATTCTGAGCTGCTTAAATGGCTGTATAGCACAGGATTGGGGCCAACCTATTTGGAGAAACAAATACCAATTTGCTTCACTTAAAACTGTGGATTTGAGCTCCTACTGCAACTGTTTGGTGTCCCAGCTGAAGGAGGCTGCGTCTGTCACAGAATTAAACTAATAAGTTTCCTTGACTTTTCAGAGTTAGGGAAGGTATTTGTGTATTGCTGAGTCTTCATATAACAAACTTCCTGGTTTCCTTCTAGGATGCAGAAGGAAGAACTCCAATCCATGTTGCCATTAGCAACCAACATAATGTTATCATTCAGCTTATGATTTCACATCCAGATATTAAGCTAAATGTACGTGACAGGCAAGGAATGACTCCCTTTGCATGTGCTATGACATATAAAAATAACAAAGCAGCTGAAGCAATTTTGAAGAGGGAACCAGGAGCTGCTGAACAGGTAAGCTGGGAGTATTCAAAGCATGCTGGTCATCTTACTGCAGTAGTCTGTGGTAACAGGTGCTCCACAAGCGATTTCTGCTTTAGCCTTTTGTGGCTTTACATGCAATGACGTTTCCCAGATGCAAGTCTTCTGTAGCAGGATTTATTGGGAAACTGTAGGTGTGTACATTCTGTGTGTGAGATTGAACATCAAGGGTTAGTGTCTTGTCAAACCTTATCTTGTCAATACTAAATTGAGGAACAGGCATATGTGTATGTAAGGAGAAAGTTCTAACTCTACCCTTCTCCTGTGCTGGACTAGTACAAAAATTGTTACCTAGCTCTCCTAAAGCTATCCAAAACAGAAACCCTGACCTAAAATAACTGAATAATAGATGTTATGCTGCACTGCCGAACTATAAAACCTCCAACTGTATCTTCAGGCTTCTGGTGTGACATTTGCAGCTGTTGAGGAGTTTCTTCCCACCCTATGTAAGTTTAATTACTAGTGAAGTATTTGAGTGCTTAGTGAGCTATTGTAATATATCCAAAACATGGTTACAAATACAACCAGTTCTAAATATGCTTTAACATCAGCTTCAAGGCAAAGATGAACAACAACATGCGCTTGATATTAAGCAAAAAATGAATACACTTTGCATGAGTGTGGCAGGATTGCATGTTGCTTCCTTCTCTGGCATTACCTGCCAGATTGACTCAAGTTTGTTTCATTTAACTCAGTTTATCATTAACTGCTGCTCAGCACTTACTACACCACCTGTTAACCTTTTGTCTGTCATAATACTCTCCAGTGCGTGGTCAAGAAATGACAAGGTTATAAAGTAGAAATGAGGTAGTCCGAAGCAGACTAGAGTGAGCAGTTGCAGCTGATAACTTCTCCGTTCAGTTATTTGATAGTCACATCTATCAAATAAGTCTCTAATGTCAAGCAGTGAAAGGGACAAGACTCCACAGCTCACCTCAAGTAGAGGGAGCAAGTATCTCTTAGTGAAAATATGTACTAAGACATAAAAATGTGCTGTTCTACAGAAATAATGGATTTCATTTCACGTGCCCTTGCTGCCACAGGTTGATAACAAAGGTCGGAATTTCCTACATGTAGCTGTTCAGAACTCAGACATTGAGAGTGTGCTGTTCCTGATAAGTGTACAGGCTAATGTAAACTCTCGAGTCCAGGATGCCTCCAAACTAACACCTCTCCACCTGGCTGTACAAGCTGGCTCAGAGATCATTGTGCGTAATCTGGTATGTACTAGAGAGTAATTTTTTTTTCTTCTACTCAAAAATGCACATTCTGCCTTAATGCACGTAGCCTGTAGGCTGGAGAAGTCAGCTGAAGGTAAGGCCACTTTTTCTGAAACAGAACTCAGAACTGCATAAAGTTCCCATAGAATCATTATGGTTGGAAGAGACCTCAAAGATCATCAAGTCCAACCGTATACCTGATGCCACGATGTCCACTAAACCATGTCTCGAAGCGCCACATCTAAACGTTTTTTGAACATCTCCAGGGACGATGACTCCACCACCTCCCTGGGGAGCCTGTTCCAATGCCTAACAACTCTAACAATGAGAAGTTCTTTCTAATGTCGAGCCTGAACTTCCGCTGGCGCAACTTGAGACCATTTCCTCTCGTCCTGTCGCTAGTTACTGGGGAGAAGCTCATAGTGTTAGCTGAGCTGCATCAGTAGCCTTCATGTGAGCATGTTGATTTGCAGTAATCACTGGGTAGTGAGGCTCACGTTAAAGCAAGAACCTTACTTTGTCCTTTTTGCAGATTTGAACATGAACACAAGTTGCAGCAGCCCAGTAATGATAGCGTTTTATATATGCTGGAGGCCTAGAAGTATCTCTGTACCGTGGAGTCTTGTGTGCTTCATTCCCAGAAATAAACTGTTGGCTAATAGCCCTGAAAACATCTTTGAACGTATTCCTTCTTGCATCTTGACAGCTGCTTGCAGGTGCCCAGGTGAATGAACTGACCAAGCATCGTCAGACTGCTCTTCACTTGGCAGCCCAGCAAGATTTGCCCACAATTTGTTCAGTCCTTCTGGAGAATGGAGTAGACTTTGCAGCTGTAGATGAGAATGGAAATAATGGTAAGCTTCTAAAGTTACACAAGTAGATGTAAACACTCTAGTAGGTCTGTTAATGATAGCTCTTTGTGGTAGAGATAGCCCACTGAACGGGCTCACTCTTCAAAGGAGAAAAAGAATGAAAGTCCAAGAAATCAAAGCTGATGGAAGGAGTTTTGGAGAGGGAAGGTGGGGGGAAAGTGGAAGAGGAGTACTTAATTTTATCAGGCTGTAATTATTGCTAATAGTAACTACTTCAGCTTCTTGAAGCTTCTCTTTTACTTTTCAGCTCTTCATCTGGCAGTGATGCATGGCCGTCTAAACAATATCCGGGTCCTCCTCACAGAGTGCAATGTAGATGCAGAAGCCTTTAATATTAGGTAATTAGTATAGTCTTAACAGACTAAAGAACCACAGTCTATTTTAAAATATGTGCTGATATGACTAGATAAAAAAACCTCAAAGATTTGGCTTTGATTATGGTATTTCTACACTAATTTTACAGTGAAGTGTGCAGAGCATGCTGTGTCTAAATTGTGTGGAAGTTATGTATACCAAGAAAAGGAAGTTAAAGTAGGCAGTTGTGTATGATGTACTGAGTTACTTAGGTGTAGCATTGTTCTAAGTCCAAACCAAACTTGAAAACAAGGAGAGTTGGATGAATAACTGTAGTAGCAAGCAGACTTTGATCAGGATAACAAACTCTTTTCCCCAGAGGCCAATCACCAATGCATATTCTGGGACAATACGGGAAAGACAATGCAGCAGCCATCTGTGACCTCTTCTTGGAGTGTATGCCAGAATACCCTCTAGACAAACCCGATGTTGAAGGAAACACAGGTAGGTGAGATTCAACAGCTATTAAACTTGAAAGTAACTGGGGTTGTATTAATGGTATGTCACTCTTAAAGCTGGAATAATTGGCGGTATTGTGCTAAATACAGTAAGATGCAAGCATTGGAAACTTAAAAGAACTAAAGATCTTACTCTGGGCTGAGCGTAACCTAAGACCTACCACTCGGTTAGCAGGGAGGTGTCTGGCTTTTATTTTTCAGTGCTCCTGTTGGCTTACATGAAGGGAAATGCTAACTTGTGTCGTGCAATAGTGAGAGCTGGGGCTCGTCTTGGAGTTAACAATAATCAAGGAGTCAATATCTTCAACTACCAAGTTGCTACAAAACAGCTTCTCTTTAGACTGCTGGGTAAGTACTACTTGCTACAGTCAGAAAGTGGTTTTAACTTATGCTTCTGAGATACTTTGGAGGAAAGAACTCTGGACATCTGGCTTCGATGACAGTAATTCCAGAGAAGCTGAACTGCTGAGTATTCTACTACTTTAAATTGGGGGTAGAAACACTAATTTTTGTCATGATCAGCTGGAAAGTTGCACAATGCAGACCTGTCAAACTTCAGTGTTACTTTTTCTGGAAGAATAGACATGGGGACTCCTGGCTGGTGTCATAGTCTAATGTAGCTTAAAACCTAGGTACTGCTTTTTAACTTGTGCTGTATAGTCGCTGTGGATAATGCGATGTTGATGAGAGAAACTATACATTGTCTACAGACAAGACTGTAGCTACTACAGGAGTAGTTAAATTAATTACACTGGATGGAACCTAAAGCTGGAAAAAAGCCTCCTTAACATTACAGTGTACTTGAGGTGTCTGAGCACATTTTGCCTTTACATTTTTGCCTTTAACAGATATGCTGACAAAAGAACCTCCCTGGTGTGATGGCTCCAACTGCTATGAATGCACTGCCAAATTTGGAGTCACGACAAGAAAGCATCACTGGTAATATGACACATCTTGCTGTGCTTACAAGGAAACAGATTCCTCTTCCAAATGTAGCTAGGCTTGTTCCTTCTGGTGGTTTAGGAGTTCTCTATGTTAATGTAGGTGTATAACCAGTAATCCAGCTGAAACATTCTACCCTGTCCTAGATTAGTAATTTGTGGTCTGACTAAAATCATATCTTAAGCAGTTTTTTGTGCATTTAATGTTCTGATTTGTTGGAAATGAGAAATCATGTTGAAGTTCCAGTGGTGAAACGGGATTTAGATGCCCACTTTCAGTAGTGGGGCTGACTTGCTCCGAAACAGGTGACAGATTTGATCAGCCAATGCCAGCTTAGGTTAGGGGTGCTGTTTGTAATATAGAAATGACTGAAGATGCTGGCATGAGTTGCCTGTTCCTAATTAGGCTGAACTTCCACAAAATGTGCTGGGTTAGATGGATGTTAGGCTAAGATTTTTCTTAGCCCAGTGTTTCAGAGAAAAAAAACCTACACATGCATCATTTGAAGTACTACTGGGTGACTGACTAGTATAGAAGCAGCATGTGGTTTTGGCATTGGTATTAAATTATTACATGAGAGATACCAGCAGATACTAGAAAAATGTAGCATTTCAATTGCTAGTGTACCTTTTTCGTGATACTATCGTTGATAAAGAACATCAAACAGTAAAACCCTGGTGTTCACTAGGAGTGAATTCACTTTTCTCCCACCCTTTTTCTATCAACAGCCGACACTGTGGACGCCTGCTCTGCCATAAGTGCTCAACAAAGGAGATTCCTATCATAAAATTTGATCTGAACAAGCCAGTTCGAGTTTGCAACATCTGCTTTGATGTCCTGACTCTGGGAGGAGTCTCCTAGTATGCTGTGGAAGTAAAGGGATTCCCAGTCAGTGGTCCTGACAGCAGCTCTGCTTACAAGCCCTCTGGATAGGGAAGAGGAGGCCTATACATGTCTTCTGCAATAGACTGAACTAATTAAGGACCCTGTTATGATATATTCTGGTATAAATGACTTTGTATGACTGTAAATGTATTGGGCTGTGATAGACTTCACTAGGAATTCGAGTGGATCGTTGAAACCAAGTGACAAAAGAATTTAGACCCTCTTCTAGTTGCAGTGGGGTATGGAAGCTAAAATTGTTAGGCTGATGCTTGAATCGACATAAAACAGGTCTGTCCTTGACATGGTGCTTTGCACTGAGCAACTCTATTAAGTCCTGTAGCTTTCAGGCTGCTTAGTAGAGATGGCATTAAGTTTCAGGGTAACCAGGTATCTTTCTTTGCTTTGTCTTAAAGCTAAATGTTCCCTTTCTTTAGAGAAGACTTCTTGTGAAGCTAGACTGAGCTGTTGCAACCACTGTTTGTTTCAAGAAACTCTTCAAAAATGGGGGTAGTTCTAAGCATAGCTCAAGAATTGTGGCCTTACAACAGAAAGCTTTACAACATCTGATGCAAAGCAGTCAGAATTGCAGATCCACATCTTGATACCTCCTCAGTAAATGTCTCATTAGCTTTAGCATGTTCAAGAGAAGTGCAAGATTGTTTTAGCCAGTAAATACTCTTGCTCATCCCTGCTAGAGCTGTCAGTCTACTTTGTTGCACTTTCATATTTACATTGCTAGTCCTTCCAATTCACGAAGCTTGTATAAATGAACGTAAGTGTGCTGAAAGGCCTAAGCGTATGCTAAATGGAGAAACACTAAAACTGGTTAAGTAGTCTAACTCGCAATACAGCAATAAATGCTGAAGTGCATTATGAATCCCATGAGGGAGAGTAGCACTTTGCTTGGGTTTAAAGACCCTGGTTAACTGCTGCAGGAGAGTCAGTAACCCTACTGGTGTAGAATGTGCTGTACCTCTAGACATTAAATTTGGGTCCATTTTCAAGACTGTGTGTATATTTGGAGATGTCCTATTAATGTTAAGCCTCTGGCCTTGAAGGAAGGATTCTTGACTGGCAGTGCAATGCCAGGCATTTGGATTAAGCTGCAGTATTTTAATCTAGGCTGATCATGCTCTCTTAAACATGCTGAATCTGTAAAAATCCAACACCACATTGTCTAGGTAAACAGGAAAGTACTTTGCTGATAGACAAGATTATGATTTGGTGGGCAAAGGCTTCAGTCAGAAAAAATGCGTACATAAGCAAAACGACATGCTATGTTAAGGCTGTTTTCATCCCAAGAGATGAACCTAGTTTAGACTCAACTTGGCATTCCTCATCTCTGCTCCAGGAACTGGTGTGCATTTATTTAATGACTGTTACCTCCAGTGTACAATATGGACAAGTTGGTGACATGTTGCCCTCTTTGGAATAGTGACTTACCAGTCTTTAAGAGTAAGATGAGATGACAAACCAGGCTGCTGCTTTTATGGGAGAGTTGCTTGAGGTTTTTCCTCAAACTTGTACAAGAAAAGGATGGGAGAGGGCGTAATTGCTGACGTATGCACGATGAATTTCACATCGAGTCTCACTTGATCTGCACTTTGATCTTCCAATATGCATATATTATAACTGGAATCTCACCCTTGTAACACTAGAGAAGAATAATGGATGACAATAGAGATTTGCCTCACTGTTTAATGTCTGCTGCTGTCACGTTCCAACAGAATGCCCTGGGTAGCACAACTGGTCTCTGTAACACAGTTACTAATACAAATGGTGCATCTCTGGCATAATATTCTAGGTGAATAAGGTGAAAAATAATGGTATCTGAAGCATTTAACTGCAAGCTACAGTTTGGGTTTTTTCAGTGGAATAGGTGATGGAAAACACTGTACTTCCAGCCCATTGCATTCTGACGTTTCAGAACATCACTGGTTGCAAGTCTTGTGAAAGATAACAGTGATGGAGAGAAGGTGCATTTGGTGAAAGAAGTCCTGACTATCGTGTATCCTGTGATAACATGTTGACTTCCTTCTTGGTTTGGAGCTGCAGTGCTGTGGAGTGGTAAGTGTGTGCTCAGAATACTGAAAGATGGAGGAGTGTTCTTCCAAGGCTGCAGCCTATGGACTTCAACTTAATTGGAAAACTGCTCAACATGTAATTCCTAAAGCATTTAAACACCACTTTTTTTTTTCAGTGAATTTTCTGATGGAAGGGGCAAGGGAACAGGGAGCTCAGTTCTAACAGAATAAGCAACCTTTTAAATTATGGAAAATGTAGATCTTGTGAAAATTCAGCTTAACTGAATGGCAAGCTTAAGGCTGGCTAGTTGCTCTTTTTAAAAGTAGAATATTAATTATAACTGCCTGAAACTCTGGGAAACCATGTGTAATGCTCCTAGTTTGCCGTTTACAGCCAATAATGTACCAGCTTTCTTACTGAAGTCTGAAAGGAAGGTTAAGGTTCTTGATAAACTAATATATAGGCTGAAGTGTTCATGAAATTTAAAGCAACTAAATTCAGCAAATTTGATAATTTTAAAGTGCCTTTGAGATAGTTTCCTTCCAGCCAACTCTAAATAGCTTTCTGCCAGAGTTAAAGGGGAAGAGCTTACAACTTGAACCAGAACCCAAGATGGTTTTCTTGTACTTCAGCTAAAGAGGTTGACCCCACCAAATGGCTGGTGGGGCTCAATCCTTTACGCACTCTGCCTAGTTTTGGTCTGAACTCTCAGACCTCTCAGATTTTTTGGGGGAGTTTTGCTGGCAATGCTCCACTGCAGGGTACAAATGTGAATGGAGGCACTTGGTAATGTTGTAGCGGTCAACACATTTCTAACTCTGTAAACAACTGCTCTTCCTTTTTGTAGCATACTACAGTTGTGACCAAAAACCCTCCCCCTCTTACCCCTGCTGTCTGTAAGTGGTATCTATTAACTTGAGACTCAAGTCTGCCAAGCATTGAACAAAAGAGTAAATGGAAAAACAAACTTCTGTCCCTGGGAAGTGATGCTGTCAAACCAGGCTTCAGGCACTTCAGCAGGGCTGCATGGGAAGTCTGTGGTGGTTCATACTGTAGCTTTTTGTTCTGAGACTGGATTCCTTTTGATGCAGTCATCCAGCGCCCTTAAACAAGCACAAAATGCGGTCTGGCGTAAGTTTTAATTTGTGTATCTGAAAAAAGGTGTAGTCACTGTTTCACACCACTAAGTGGAGTGAGAATGTTAGTGTTGGAGGTACCAACAGAGCATAGCAAGTTGCTGGCTAAAAGCTGACAGATGCCTTAATGACTTCCTGTGCTGGAGATCAATGGCTTGTACAACCTCTCACATAGTGCTTATAAATTAACATGTAACAATATGGGAGGCCAAGGCTGGATTTTTATTTTTTTTTTTGTAGATCAAATGTTAATAGGCAAGTCCTCTTTTTCCTGTAACCATCAGAGTTGGGTACTGCAGCAAACTCATCTCTAGAAAAATCAAAGCTTGTATGAGTGACAAAAATAACGCTGAACCTTCTAATACCCTGTGTGAAATAGAAAAGGAAGTCTTAGAACAATGGCATTTTATCTGCAATGTTTGTCTGGAGTCATTGTAAAAATGTATTTTTCCAATATGCATTACTTTGTTGTGTAATGATTCTACTTGTAATAAAATGCATAACTGGATAATGCATTGTGAGGTGGAAACCTTGTTGAGAAAATACCTTTTCCTGTAGAGACAGCTGCCCCTCTGCAAGCTAGCCTTTAGAAATCACAAGGAAAACTAGGGATATAACATTCAATACGGCATGACAACTTTATTCTTTCTTCTGAATTATTCCAGGTATTCATTTTAATGTTGTGGAACTGCTACAACTTACTTTGGCTGACAAGGTCTGGTGTTCTAGTTCATACCATATAGTCATCTTGAATGCCTTAGACTTATCTATAATCCTTTGTATGAAACAATCCTAACTTCCTACAGGCCACAGTAAATCAGTTCTCAGCTCAGATCCATGTAAATCGACAAGCTGAGCTGCGTTGACTCAAAGTAACCTACTACTCGTTCATTCTACCAGTTGTATACTGGTGGGCAGGTTAGCCTCCTGGAAGAGCGCAGAACTGCTGCAGCTTTATTTCAGGGAAAGGAAGGCTTCAGTGCAGTAGCAAAACCAACCAAAACATCTTGGTGAGAGTGTGATGCATTAGTCTCTTAGTAATAAAACTTAACTAAATTAGAGATGAATGGTGAGCTGGTTTAGAGCATTGTTTATGTTGACTTGATGCCTGTATAACTATCACTGTTTTCTTCCCACCCTTTTCTTCCATGGGAGAATCTAGCTGAGCTTTTGAATTGGAGTAGAAACAACATAATCCTGGAGCACTTCAGGTCAGTGAGGGAGTCTCCTTGTTTGCTTTAACAGATGATTTATTCCTAGTGCAAGCCAAACTCTTTTCCCTAGTATTTCCAAACACTAAACTGAGGAATAAGCTTTGAATTAGTTTTCAACCAACTTTAACGTAAAGCAACACCATCCCATCTTGCCTTCCTGCAGCAGGTTATTTGATTTTTGTGTACCTCTAAGACCAAACCCATCCTCTCAGGATTTCAGCACTATTTGCATAATGCTCAAGCATTATGTCAAGATGTAACTTGTGTGATGCTGACTTGCCATTACAAACTACTTTTTACAGTATTTAATAATCTGGAATTTGCTGCAACTTTTAAAAAATAGCTTTTTAAAGCCATAAAGACACTTGCCAATCATTTTTGGGGATGGTTTGACCTCTAAATGCAAGTTCTTGTTAAAGTAGTGTCCAAAAGCAAATGACATGCCCAGTAAGCTGTGGAGACAATGAAGCACTGCTTTGCAGCTCTGCCCTGCAGATTTTACACAGCTAATCTTTAGGACTGTTGTGTGAAATGAGTAGCCCACTCCAGCCCCAAAGATGGCCTAAGCCCATGGCTGAGTTCAATTCTGCCACCGTGACTGGTAAGAGCCAGCATGTGTGCCTGAAAGTGCCTTGGAGGACTTATCTTCAAGATTATGGTGGAAAAGAAACACAACAGAACTAGGTTAAAAAAAGAAAAACCAAACACAAACCCCCAAATGTTTATTACAATAAGCATAAACATGTTTAAATTGCTGTATAGCTCCCATCCATGGCAGCTACAGCCTCATCTAAACATCACAGGTGAAAAGTGCTGTAGTATGTCCCACTGTCACTGCAATGAAGTGATCACTCTTCCTTTGAAGCAATGCTGCCAGGCCTCCTGCAATGTTACTAGTTATTAGTTAATTACTTAGACTTGTGGGACTTCCTTAGAGGTGGCAGAGCTCAAAACTAATGAATTCACAAATGCCTTCCAGCTGTTTATAAATGGGTGGCAGCTGCCTTAAGGAAAAGAACTGAGCAGAGCTCAGCATGGATCTAAACTCTGTAATCTGGGTGTCTCTCTCAAGGCTGCAGCTACACCAGAAACAGATTCTAACAGCAGATTCTACAAAAACCAGCAGCCTAGGGTTTACAGCACCCAGGCCCTAGGCAGGCATTCCCTTGTCCTCTTCAGCCCCACACGGAATTGGTAATCACTTGTCCTGCTCTTCTGGGACCCACTCGTATTACAGCTGTGGTAAAACAGGTGTGGACTTCAAGGGAGCTGGGCCTTGTGGTGACGTCGCCAGCCTCAGTTATAGTCCAGTGGATGTGTACCAGATGGGAGGAGGTCATATACCAGAATGGAAATGGGAGAAAGATTACAGCAGGATGGTCGTGTTGCCACATAGCTTTTGTTATTGCCTATTTAAAACTACTGATTCCTGATCTGAGAAGTTTGAAAGTAGTGAGTCACAGGACCAGGACGGTGAGGTTAATATGAAATAACGCTCCTCATAGGTGGCTTCTAATACGTTGTTTGCACAGTATCTAATGCAAACACTAAATGAGGAAATACAGCTATGACCTTTGCCTTCTGTACTCTGAGAATTTGATAAAGCTTGTATATAACTGAACTGCACAAGTTCCTAGATACTACGTACCTTAATTGCAGGACAAGTTCAGGCTTCTCCCTGCTACCTTTAAACTCTTTGGAGTAAACCAGGTGACTGGGAAGGAGCATTAGCACTACAATGCAGTAGGCAGAGTTGAAGGACTGTTGCATGAACTGGGGTCAGTGATGCTGCAGCAGTTCTTGTGCTCGCTGCCTTAAAACACAACGCACAGCACTCACCACCATGCACACAAGCATCTACTTCCTAAATGCGTAAGAAATCAGGTTTTAAATATAATTCAGGCTGTGCATCTTACAGTTTGTTGCCAGATGTAAAAATACATACAAATAAAGCCTTAAGAAAAAGAAAGTATCCCACCACTGATTTTTTAGCCACTA
Organism: Cariama cristata; assembly: GCF_000690535.1. Taxonomy (NCBI): domain Eukaryota; kingdom Metazoa; phylum Chordata; class Aves; order Cariamiformes; family Cariamidae; genus Cariama; species Cariama cristata. The sequence continues at coordinate 36,322 of NW_009630334.1, forward strand.
CATTGGCCAAAGCATTTCCTCCTTCTCTCGACTCCATCTCCAGACATTAAAAAAGAGTCACAAATAATATGAAATTGTTATTGCTCCCTTCATGCAGACAGATGGAAGGGAAGGGAGCTGGAGCTGCCCACCCAAAATGCAACATTTTGCTGCAGGACTCTATGCCCCCCTCAAATCCAGCCTTCGGCGTCACACCTTTAGGACACACTGCTCGGCCCTTGGATGGCAGCCGTCGTATTCCTCCAGGTGAGGGTTATCCAGATCGCCTCTGTCGCTGTGCTCAGTGGAGTGCGACTCACCCCACGGGGGACCAGTAGTCCTCACACACACACAGTGACTCCCCTTCGAACCAGGTCGGTACAGCTTCCGAGGGACTCCAGTCCAGTCTCTGTTCACTCCCCCACTAAGAATGGAAAATTAGAATAAATTAAAACTCAAACCCATGAAAATGCTTCCAGCAAATTGAGAATCATTAGATAAAAAACAAGACAATCTGGGAGAGTTAGAACTAACAATATGCTCACTGAGGTAGACTTTGCTCCCAACAGCCAACATCCCACAGCCTTCTGATACCTTTTTGTTGGCTGTGCTTCAGAAACCTGTGGCCTGAACCTAGTTTCATCGATGCTGCTACATGCTCCCACCCTTCTAGGAGCAACCAACTTCTGCTTTCCACGCTTCTATTGCTGGAAAAGGAATCATAGCCTTATGTAGCACACTGGGTCTAATGGCAAAGTGCCGCCTTTGGGGGTAGCTAATTGCTCACAGATAACCACACGCTGCCTTCTGTGCCACGACTGAACACAGTGATTTTGAGAACTAGGGCAAAAGAAAAAAAAAAAGGTCTCAAGTACTTCTGCAACTACTTCATATTGTCTCTTTATGGGCCAAATCCTGCCTGTTCCCTTTACTGCATGTTTTAAGCCTGTAAACTCTGACACAAGTGACTGCTGCACAACACCCAGTCCCACGGCTGCACCCAGGCTCATTCACACACAGAAGCAGATGCCCCAGGTGGTACTGGTGTATCAAAATGAAGACTAAGCATTTTGCAATGTGGTCTGTGAAATAATTCCATCTTCAAACAAAACAGTCCCTAAACTGAGAGAGGAATACAACTAAATAAGCCAAGTGGGAAATGACCTTTCAACGCTCAACCTCATTTTTATGTGGTTTTAAGTGAAAACTGTTGTGGTAGTAGCTTGTAAGACAGCATGTGAAACCATCTGAAAACCTGTCTGAATGTAGCAGACGGTCCTAGTGGGATTTCTGTCCCATTTTCCTGAGAACAGGAGGATCATGTGCACATGTGGCAAATTCTGAAACCTTATTTTGATTCCAGTGTGACAGAAGAGTTTTTGCCTCAGAAATAAAATTCCTAAAAGTATTAATGATTGGGATGAAACTTTATTTTCCTTTTACGCGCTCACCTGGTCAGTGAGCAAAGTTTCCCTCCACTACCTCATGCTGGAGAACATTTTCACTAGCCCAACCTACACCTCTGTGCCACTCCAGACTGGGTGGAGGCTATCAGGGTTGCTGGACTGGCAGAGAAAATCTAGGGACGCCGATTCACACAGCAGCAGTGGCTCAACCCGGCACAGTGGAGAAAAGCACCGCTGCTTCTTGCCAGTTGGCTCTGCCTCTGTCAGAAAGCAGAGAAAGCCCAAGGATTGCAGACAGAGGAAGGGACCAAGCCTGGCATATTCCAGCCATGCCAGCACCCAGCACGTTAGGACCAACCTACGTCCTTCTGTGGAGAAGTCAGCAGACCTCACCCACAGGCTACGCAGTGCGGGGCTGCAGGAGCCAGGACATCTTCCTACGCTAGTCCTGCTAGGAAAGGCAATGACAAAGCTCAGGGCATCCAAAAAAAGGGCAGAAATGCTCTGCTCCAAAGGGTCCAAATACAATGGTAAAAAGGCAGAGTTTACCTCTGTCTGGAGCACCAGAATCGGCTGCCCTTAGCAGAGCTCCATTCAGAGTTGCAGGGTGGAAACTGCTGCTTACTCTGCTCGCTTTCTGCTTTGAACTTCAGAGCTTCCTCGATCGCAGCCTCAGCCTGCCTTAAGGCTTCTGTCGGTGCCCCATTTTCATCATAGAATCTGCCCACCAGCCTCCCTGGGGGAGAAGATCAATTAAGACCACAATGTTTCCAGGCAAAGAAAATTAATAGTTCTGGGATTTAAAAAAATTTATTTAAAGACAAAAAAAGGAGGATCTCACCATGCCCCAACTTTAAAGCGGAACTGAGCTTACATCCCTTCCATTCTTGGATCACACAGCAATTTACCCATATTAATAAATCCACGCAGGACAAGCTTAGGCATAGGCTCATTAAAGATCAGAAAGTCAATGCCACTTTCAGCTGCAGAACCCAGAAGTCTTTCCCACCCATGCACCTCATTCCCTAAAAGAGTCTCCCTGCACTGCTGCCCCTACAGTCTCCCGAGTCCTGCTAATTTCAGTACTCACAGTGCTGGCTCCATGCCTTTTGCTCGGCAGAGATGAATAAAAGCAGGGCAGAGAGTTGCAGCTGACAGCCCAGGACAGGAAAACTGCTAAGCTTCGCCTTAGAGGAAAGCAGACCTCAAACTAGGTCTGATTTAGCAGCGGCTCCTGGTGATCACTCACAGGTTTCAGTACGCTGATCTCCACCAGCCACCCGCAGCACAGGCGGAAGGCCCTCCCCAAGGTGGACATGTTGTAGACGAAACCCGGCTCTACGCAGCGCTTGCGTCCCCTGACCTTCCATCGCCACGCCGCAGGCCTACCCTCACCCACCTGCCCTCCTCCACACAAGTTTCCCTTGCGTGTTGTCACCCCGGCCAGACCCACCTACCCACGGGATCATAGTTGTCGCTGTAGAAGGAAAGCCAGCTCTGGATGGCGAGCATCTCGCCCGGTGACAGCGCCGAGAC
>NW_009630335.1:0-7491 GCF_000690535.1 Cariama cristata
ATAATATATAATTAAATTATTTACTTTTTTATAAGGATTACAATTGGGGTTTTGGAGGGGGGGGTTGTTTGGTTGGTTTTTCTTGATTTTTTTGTTGTTGGTTTGTGGGTTGTTTTTTTTTAAGTTGACTTTTTTTCCCTTAACCTAACTTTGAAGATCTGGAATCTTAGAAGAAAACCCCAAACCAGAAAACCACCCTGACATACACACACACAGCAGAAGATGCGCTAAGACTAGTGTCTGGCAGTACCACCGAGAGAGCTCTTTGCCCTGGCATGGGGTAACTGTCTGAATGGTGACCGGGAGCGCTCAGCACTCTGCTTTCACTGTGGGAAGAGGAGAAGGGAGCCAAAACCAACCGTGCATATAAAGCAGGGGCACAGCAGCAGTCCTCAGGTAGCGAGCAGCCCTGTAAGAAGCACCAAGAGTAAACCTTGAGCCAAGGGAAGGAGGTGGCAGGCTGAGAGGCAGAGCTGCCTGCTGCTCCCCAGGGCCCGCTCGGTTTGCAGTCCCTTCTGGTTGTCACAAGTCCTGGGTAGGGAAATGCAGGGGAAGACTTGGCACGTTACTCCCAAACATTTCCCTTTCAGTATGGGATCTTTGCACATTATGAACATGGCAGATTTCTGAGCGTTTCTTGCTCTATAGCTAAGAAGCATGAAAGTCAGACTAGGCTATGAGATGACTAACTACTAGTGGAGAACTATTTGCTGTCAGTAACGGGCATGACCACTTCTGAAAATGCAGCTGAAACTCTCTCAGAGGCAGATCCTGAGATTGTAACTGTTTTTACTCTGACCATATTCAAATCAGCCTGTGCTGACAACAAACAAAACAAAAACTAAGCCAAGTCACAGTCTCAGGAGAAGATGGCAGCTGTGAGAAGAGAGTGCACTAACTGCCTCCACAGCGGCTGCCGGCTGCTTTCAGGGACCAGGTTATTGCTCTGGTGGGAACTCTCCTGTTCCCACTAATTCCATTCTTTAATTTTTCATTAGATACTTGACCTGTTATGACTTTCACAGTGCATAATTCAAAGTTTCATCTTACAAACAGCACTTATTGAGCCCTAGCACTTAGTAAATACCTCTAAAACACACCCGCTTTGAACCTCAGTTTAGACTACAATACAAAAACTACCAATTTGGTCAACTAAAGATGGTTGCTCACCTGTCAGTCCTTGACAGTCCTGCTTATCCCATCTCTGACATTCATGTGGTGCAGTGCCCGTTGCAAGCAGATTAAAGGAATATCTATTAGTTTTTTGGTTTTTTAATCATGAAAATCAAATCCTGCTATGGACTCATTTCCTGAATTTTGAAAAGGCTTATTATCTAGGTGCAGTTTGACTTTGAAGCACTACAGATACACCATTTGCACAAAAAACATCCACACAGGGAGCAATCAGATGGCAAGTTTCCTGCCAAGGAGCAAATGCCACCGTCTTGACCCAGATGAACCTGACACTAATACAGTAGCTTGAAGATGGTAAAGTAGAGGCCTAAAACACATGACTCCACACATCCATCTGCTGCCACACCGAATCTCAGTCCAAATGCTTACATGTGAAAACCCTTCTTAACTTGTTTTTTGAACAATCGTACTCATTCATATTCTGGTAAACTACCGATGGAAATGGTGCAAGTTCTGTGCAGTTCTATGTGTGATACTTTATTGAGCTAAACATTACTGAGCTCTTCCTTCACCTTGCTGTGCCTGACTCGAATAGCGCTGGCAAGGGAATACAGAACTACACAGAACAGGGCAACAGGGCTGAGAAAGTAGTGGGGCATCCTCTGCTACAGGGGCAGGAGACGAAGGAATAAATGAGGGAGAAAGATGTGCTGACAGAGAGATCTTGGGAATGGGTAAGGTTGCCAGAAGTGTTTGTCAGTCCTGGCACGGCTGGAAGATGGGTGCTTGCTTGCTGCCTCTGCGAAAGGGAAGGGCTGGCTGAAGGAAGCCCCAGAAGCTGGCTTTAATGCCCAGCATCAAACACTCCAGCTGCTCCCTGTGAACAGTATCTGTGGTGAGAGCCCCAAAGGTTAGGGTAGCCCAGCTGCCCACTCAGGCACCCTGGGGCACAGGCAGCAGGGCTGACAGATGCACGAAAGGCACGTGAACTGTGGGGCTCCTAGGCAGGTTGCAAGTGCTGAGGCAAGTAACATTTCGGTGCACTAGGTACTGCACAAGTGTATCGTAAATAATCACCCCTGTACCACGGACCCTGCAGTCTGAAAGGAAGCATCGCGCTCACAGCCCCGTTAACAGCCTTGACCTTGAAGTGGTCCTGAAAGCAGGGCTGCAGAGGAATGAAGCAGCAGAACATTTGCAAGTAGCTGCATTCAGGCGGAAAGACAACCCTCCGGCACGTCCGACACGGGATCGCCTACCACTGCACAATTCTGCCTCGCCGCGCAGCCAAGCGCGGTACCTCTGGGAGGGTGGCTCGCACAGGGCTGTCTAGCACAGCAGCTCACCTCTCCACGACCCGAGGCTCAGCCAAGCAGCACTGTGAATTTGAAAACACACTGCACTTGCACTGCAGAAAGAGCCAACCGGCTTACTCACCTGTGAGCTTTCTGTGCGCAGCGCCCAGACTGTTCCACAATCAGCATTTTCTTGATGGAAAATGGCATTCGTAGTGACAGATGCTAACAAGATGTTTCCCTGTGAAAAAGCAAGGATGCTTGTGGGGTTTACTTTAAGAGAGTCCTCATTTGCAAAGTCGCTGTAATGCTTTCTAGAGTCCCTGGGATATTTTTATACTTGTTCATTGTAAGGTCTACCAACTGCTACAAAATAGCAAGGGCTGTAATAACAGCATTACACATTAAGGATGCCTTTAATTACGTATGGAAATGCCAGATAGCATCTTCTGCATGAAAGGCAGGGTTGGTTTGTTAGCTTCTTATCCTCACAGTGTGGAATCTTATTGCTTCTTATGATGCAATATTCATTTGGTTAGACTTAATTTAATTACTTCAGTTGGTAATTAAATTAACATTTCTTAAATTAAAAAAAACTCAGTATCATTATGAAGTATTTCTGTCCTGGTGGCTTCTAAAATATCTCCATCAGGACCAGATCCCCATTGTTCAAGAGGCTGTCAAAAAAAACAAGGCCAGGCAACCCCATCGGCCTTATAACGTGAGGAAGTCACTGCTGAATGGCAGGTGCTTGGCATCTCTGGAAATGGAGTACAGGTGTCTGTCTGGCACCAAATGCAAAATTTTTCTCAATGACATATTAGTTTGAATACCTTGGCCTGAGTATCATGCCCGACATTACACCATAAATCACTAAAGCAGCTTTTGTTTCACAGCTTTTCTTTAGCTATTTCAGCCTGTTTGGTTAAACCCTCAAGCATCAGACAGTAAGTTTATAGTGACGATACTCCCATGTAACCCAAGTCACCAAGAGGTAAAGCAGCTTGACCAAGGTAGTGGCTAACTCAGCGGTTTACCCTTAACTGTATGGCTGTCATAACTGTGCTAAGTAGTTGGGCCCCTGTTTGAGTAGGAGTAATCGGATGAGGCCCTTACTGAGTCACTGGCACAGTCAGAAGAACTCCAACATCCTGCCACTGACAGCGATGCTTAAGGCACAGGACATAAGGGAATGGGGGTCTATAGGAGCAGCTTTCCCTAATGTGGTCGAGCCAGCCAGGCTTGACTGTGGTGTGAGACAAAAAGCAAGCATTGACTCCAGATTAACACAGCAGTCATGGAATAAAACTGTTTGCTTGATTATGACTAGTCCCGAAGAGCACATGTAAGGTACAATGCTACATCCACGCTGAAGAAACAGAACTAACTCCACAGATTGCCAGGACAAAAGTTACCTCAACTTCAGCTTAATCCTCTACTCTACCTGCCATGTGGCACAGTCTTGATTCCTTATTTCTCCCACATGAATTTACCAGTGAAGCTCGAGCCCAGACTCTCCCTTGCAGCTCTCAGGAAGAGATTGCTCCCCCACTCTCTCTTCAAGCTAAAACGGCGATGAAACACTCAGTGTGGGCCAGGAGAACACATACCTGACAGCAAATTACACAAGCATTTGAGAGACGGCAGTGGAATGTCAGCAAACAGGCTCTTTGGGTCTAGCCCCAGCTCTGGAGGCAGAGAGCAGCCTAAGTCATCATAAACAAGAGGCCCAACCACACCAGCAGCTAGATTTGTTTTGAAAGGTGATATGGCAGAGCAGATGAACCTCGCTGCTTTGTAAGCCACAGCTCTATTCCCCGCTCTGTAAGCAGCCCACTTGCTGGCAGTTTATCCGCAAAAGAGGTGAATGACCATTGCCTCTCTACATGAAGGATAACTGGCTTTTAGGAGTGTATATGCTAACAGCAGCAGTGGAGCGTGTGGGACTGGACATCATGGACTTCTGGGCAGCAGTAAACAGCATTATGAGTGTATCCTACTTCTCCTCCTACACTCGCTCTTCCCTTGTCATTCTGTGGGCTGGCAGGAGACCTGCCAAATGTGTCAGACCCACATGAAACGCATGCCACTTGTGAGCCCTGACCTTGTTGCCCCTAGGCTGATGGTCAAGTCTAAGACACAGACCAGCCCAAAAGGAAACGATGAAGGTCCTACCCAGACCGTAAGGACTGCAGGACTGGTCTCAGTGTGTTTGTTTATTCTGTGATTTTTAAGTTGGGAAAAAACCCTGTAATAACAACAAAGCTTTTGAATTCTCCGCTATGTATAGCAATTCTCTTATATCTGCGCGCTGCATGTGCTTGTTGATGTCAACGCCCTGTAACCCAGAGCCACTGCCGTCTATCACACACAAGTCCTCATTATGTTGCATAACAAATTACCTTTGTTGCCTAACAGAATGGCACAGTGGATTTTGTTGTTGCCTCGTGTAAACTTTAGTCTTGCGAATTCCATTTTGCACTGACGCATTGCTTCTGCCTGACAAGTGCTTTATTTCTGTTGTTAAGCAGCAAGCTTCATGATACGCAGGCAGCCACTGATCCTGAAAAACAAGTTTAGAAATACATAAATACGCCACCATTATGTCTGCAAAACAATCGGCCACGTGGATCCTGGCTGCCGTAACACTGGGCTTAGAGGCTGCAGCTACACATCCTGGGAGGCAGCACCGCTGCATATTCATTGCTAGCGGTCATCTGATGTTTTCAGTTACAAGAAAAAACAGTAGCATAAAGAAACAAAGAAAGTGGCAGAACAGCAAAGGAATTTTAAACCAACAAAGAATTCACGGTGTTGGCATTTTTATGTTATACTATTGCCTTTTCGATGGATTTATCCAACTGCATTACATTATCTCATTTTCAGTGTTTAATTACTGTTTTTAACTGAATATTATTAGTTACAATGCTCATCCATTAAAGATAAAAGTGTGAAAAATATTAACAAATCCATCCATATGATTACAAAATGTTAAACCTCACTAGACATTTCTGAGTCTTCTTTATATATGTTCAGCATATATTTCAGGGGGAAGGAAAACATTTCTTGCCAGGCTTCAAACAGCGTTTCGTTTCTTGAAAGGTTTTAGTTGGCAGCTTTTTCCATTGGCATATGGCCAGTACTCGGTATAAGCGGAAAAATAGTGGTGATATCTACAGGCCAGATTTTGCCACTTCTTATAACGAGTAATACCATCTTATTTTCATATGTGCTGGCCGTACTTTCTACTCAGAGCACTACTGGAAGCTCACTGATAGCTGCTCCCTGCTTTCTCTGGACAAAATCCAAAGAGGAAGAAAACCCAGTCATTACATAAGCAAACTTCAATAAAGTCAGAGAGTTGGCCTGTTGGGATAACCTTAAAAAAGGGTAATAAAATCTGGATGCCAGCTTATTTAAAGATGCACATATTTTGACATCCCCTCCTACTCTTTTGAGAAACACACATGTCAATCTCCAACATACAGCCGTCCTGACACACTCCGCAAAAAAAAACTGCTTTTTCACCAGGGCTCCTATCTGTCCTAATGAGTATCATTTCCACTGCTCACCCCATCCCATACATGGCCAAGCAACAGTCATCAAATAAATCATTGGAGGCATTGTTGGACAATGGGTGAATGAGTTACTGCTGAGGGATTGGGGTCTGTCCCTATTGACCAGATGTAGTTAGAAACACTTCAAGCCCAATTTCAATTACAGGGCATAAAACAAAGGCTAGCCCAGTCTGGGCATTTTAACAGAGACTTGTACTTCAGTAAAGTAATAAGGCATGGCTGTGTTCAGACATTGCTGCTCACAGTTAACAGAGCTAATACAAAATCTACCTGGGTATTACTGCAACCAGCTTCGGAAAGCCCTCATGGGAAGGCGTAGCTATGGTCAAAGAAGGCAACAAAGTGGATGCTTGAGGTACAGGACAGTGAAAAAATAAAATATCTTTGTAGGAACCTGAGATACGTGAGTGCCATACAGCTGTAATTATGTGAAATTGTACAACTACTCTTTCAGCTTATGGAAAAAATCACGAGCAGTGCCAAGTGCTACTAGGAAGGAAGGGAGATTACAGCCCTGCCTGCCCAGGGTAAAACACCAGCCCTCCAGCTGTTGGCTACTTCACCTTCACCAAGATGCTGACGATACAGGGCCTAGGAAAATTCAAACGAGGATTGAAAGACCAGGACTTTTCAGGACAGAGAAGTGTGTAAGAGAAGACTTGATATAAGCACACCCTGGAATGAATAGGATCGATACAGGAGACAGGAGCTTGGCTCTTTCCTGTCTTGATGTTTGAACACAGGGATATGCAGGGAAATGGAAAGGGTGGAAAACTCAAACCTGAGGAAGGGAAATACTTTTTCACACAGAAATTTAAGGTGAGTCTAGAGAGAGTCTGGACATTAACAGGAACGGATAGTAGCCCAAATCCTGTTTGTGCCTAATATGTTTTGACAGTAACACATTGTTTAAGTCCCTGTTGTCAGCTCTGGGCCAACAGGTTACCCCCTTTTAATAATACAAGAACAAGATAACATCAAGACAATTTGAAAGGCAACATTTTAAATTACAAAATCCATTTCCATACAGCACAACGTATGTGTAAATGATCCTTTCAAACCCACTTGGAAAACATGCCAGAAGGCCTAAGGACCTCAGCAATGGGGACATACAGCATGACATACCCAAGAGGCAGTAATTCACCAGCACTGCATCTTAACACTTGATTTCCCTTCAACAAAAGACGTAGCTGAAATTTCAGCTTCATTGAAGTTGGCAGCAACGCCCTCAGGACTTCACCTGCAGCTTTGACTAGTGTGCATGCACGGAGTGTGATACAGTAACGCACAGTTACTCAACACCTGCCTACTGCCGAGATTTTCTTACACCTGCTGACCTCATGAAACGTTAAGATTCAGCGTATTGTCATCATCCAGCAGCCCCAAGTAGTCAGGGCCTCTCTACACTAGACACTTTACAAACACACTTCAAGTCTAAAAGCCTGAAAATATATACATACAGATATATATATATAGATATAGAT
>NW_009630336.1:0-4047 GCF_000690535.1 Cariama cristata
CTGCTGCTGTGGAGACGGGTATGGGGGGCGAGGAAGCCAAAAATGCAAGAGGGAGAGGGGTGCCGGGCTCCCGGGGAGCAGAAGGAACGTCTAACTTAGGCTTTTGACAGCAGGTAAGGTTTTTACCACTGAAGTCACTACCAGAAGCCAGAAAGTTTGGCTGCAGCTTAGATGTAGGAGTTCCACAATAGCCCTGAAAGCCCCTTTATTATACGAGCAGCAATACTTTAATTCTCTCTTCCACTGGATAAATAAAAGGTAGCAGAGCGATTTCAGAGGAAAGATAAGCAAGTGACAACAACAAAAAGCTTTTTAGGAAGCACCAGGACATTAGTATGAGAAGTATAAAGACCCACAATCCAAGGGGCATCTCCGGGGAATGTAAGGGCAGAGAGAGAGGAAAGCAGTCAGAAGGAGGGATTTCCAAGACTGTTCTTCATATTACTCTTTTCAGGAAGCGTATGTCATCTAGGAGCGCCAGAGTTCAAGGAAGGTGGTAAGAGAGTGCTGAATGCTCCGTGCAGACGCCAGAGGATGCGAGAAAGAAGTGTTTATCAACCCACTACTGGCAAACCTAAGGGCAGGTAGGGCTACAGAGCTTAGCTAAGGGCTCAGACTCAGGCCACGGTGACACACCTGGCTGCTCCCCAGGACAAGCCTGACTGCACGCTCTCCTAAATATGGTATTCCCAATAGTGATTTAAGCGCAGCAGTGCTGATGTGCCTGGGAGTTACTTATTTCAAGGCAGATCAGTGGCTCTGCAGAAGCTAAGAAGGGTTAGTAGCCAACAACCTTACCTGAGCATCTCCATAAAACTCTCTAGGATGTTCATGGAGAGCAACCCAGGTTGTACAACCTAATTAGGCTAGTGATCTTGCTACAGAATGTAGGACTGAGTAGTTTTAGCACGCTGTTTTAGCCCAAATGATCCATACCCCAGAAAAACATGGGTATTTCCCCTTATGCTGGCAACTCACCGTATTTTAGTTCACAGATCTGACTGTCTTTCTTCTTTAGTTTCTCACAGATCTTTTCCACGGGGATGTGATGACTCATGGGCTTTGATACCTCATTAATGATTTTGGTGGCTGCATCACTTGTGGCCCCAACATAATAACACTACAGGGAAGAAAAGAATGAGGTGGGGATGCATGGAAAAATACTTGTAAAAGGAGAGTTTTCTATCCATCTTCTCTCCTCACTAGGTTTTGCAGCTAGATGTTTACTGTTACAGACCCTTTCCAAGTGACCGCTATAGACAAGCAAAAAAGCAGCGTAACTCTGAGCCCAGGGTACTGAGCAGACATTTCCCATCACGCTGCTTTTAAAAAGCTGTTGAGGCTGGTTGTCTTGTTTCTCAATTTTTAAAAAAACTGAATTGGATTGAAAATAAAGTCTTCTACATTCAAAGAGAAAGACTTTCTGAAGCGTTCCCCCTCTGTGTTTCTGATGGTGTCTCGCTGTAGTTCTCTTCTTAGGAGAGTTCAGGGACTTTTCCTGGGGCTTTCCATTTGCAGATTGCCCTCTGTTTTTAGTTAGGGCAATTTGGTTTTCCTTTATTTAGTTTTCAGCTAAACAGCTGAAGAGCATAAATACTTTAACAGCTTATATAGCACCCCAAATACAGTTTAAGGGACAAGCAAGTCCTACAGTAAATAAAAGCTTTGTAATCCCCTGTGCTTCAGTAACAGGAAGAAACAAGGTCAGCCAGAAAGATGTCTGTTGACATATTGTGGTTTTGTTTTTTTAAGGTGAAGAGGTCGAACTCCTCAAGTCCTCTCTTAGAAAAAAATACAGGACCAATTGTGGCCACAGAGCTAGGAACAACAGCCCCTGGGAAACCATATCATACAACTCAGAAGCACTCATCTCCCCTCATTTGCCAAGTATTCTACAACTTATTCCCTCAAGAGGCAAGTATCATTGACTACTACTACTTACCAGGCGGTTCTCTTTGCCTTTTGCTTCTTTGCAGGATTTCAAGAGCTCCTTTTCAATATTGGCAGGTGTGAATTCAACATCGTTGTCCTTTAGACTCTGGTAGAACCTTCCCAGGAACGTGACACACACTGGAAAGGAAGATGGATGGAGTTATCTGCCACTGCAGTAATCTCCAGGCAGCTCTTAGAGGTCACTTGTAGAAATTTGGAGAGTAGAACTTCTAGAAGCTGCATTAGCAGTCAGTGACTTCACATGTATTTCAGTGAGTCTTTCAGAGCACACGTGAATCAACAATATGCCCTGGTATTTTTGGTGAGTTTTTTGACAATCTGAGAAACTAGATCCATGGAAGTGTCCAGTGGCTTCTGTACACTGTCCTGAGTGAGCAGCAGGATTCAGCTGAGGGATACAAGACAAAAGAGTGCCCGTGCAAAAATGTAAACTTAATTTGCTGTGTTACTCTTGCTGCTTTGGGAAGCAACTTGTCAGACCACAGGCTTCAAAACCAGTTCTGATTGAAAAAGAACTCTCTCTACATAATCCCATTAGACTCCACGTGTGCTGTTTTTAGTAATACGGTATCACTGATTATCAAGTTGGTTCAGTTCATAGGTAAGTTATTTCCACGAGAAAAAGAAATTATGTGATCACACGCTACATCCACTTGGCGTGTTTCTCCTCTCTTCATTCCCACAAGCTTCTGAATCGGTTTGAGATTGAAAGAGGGGAAGTGTCTTAAAGATAATGAAACTCCCAAAAGTGCACCAGCAGTTGAGAGGACAGATCCAAGTTCCTGCCTGTGGGAAGGGCACGTATGACTCAGTCATTACACTTTCCCTTTGGCGGCAGTCACTCCGTGTACGCTCCAGACTAAGCACAGCACACCGGCATGTCGCTGTGGAGGAGGGCAGACAGCTACAGTTACGGCAGCACGCAGGGTCTGTGTGACAGGGTGACTGAGAGAGAGACACTGGGAGTTTGCCAAGTGTCAGACTTTGCTCATTCTGCTGCTCACACAACTCGCCCGTGAACATCAGCATCGCCTGGACCAAGAGCTCTGCGGCCCCACCAATTCCTGCAGCAGGACCTGTGGATGCTCACGGCTTCTAGGTGTGAGACAAGTGCCAGGCACTGGCCTGCCTCTAGAGGAAAGGTACAAGTTATGTCTTTTATGTGATTTCTTTACCCCAACAGGAAGGGATTGGCAAATATTATTGTCATTAGCAACTTGTATTCAACTCTGAACACAAGCTACAGCACAGGAAACAGGCAAATATAGGAAATCGAGTATGACCATCACAAAAGGAAGTAGAAACTTACTGTCATTATATTAAAACTAGAAGCAATTATAAGCGGGCCCATTTAGGAAAACATTTTTTTGTATGCATACAACACCATCATTTACCTCACATCAGTTTTTGTCCCCAGTCACAGACACACACTGATGTCCACTGTGCGCTGTTTGGAAGTGAAAACCTTTGGAAAGAATAAAGATGCTGCAGGCAGTGGTACCGATAACTACAATACAGTAGAAACAAGTTTCCAAGCTAGTGCTGGGACAGCAGCTGAAAGTTTTGATTTACTATGTTCCCTCCCCCTCCTTCTGTCTTACTGTTTCTCTCCCTACAAAAAGGAGGATGGGGTGAGTATTAGTACCACAAATTCCCAAGCAGTCACTATAGCCCCACCTCAAGTTTTTCTTGCTCCGCCTGGGGAATCTGTTCAGTTCCACCATGCCAGAGCAGTTTGATTTGCTGTGCAGCTCAACAGCTTCCACCCCGGAGGTTTTTGTATTTAGGTGGTACGTAAAGCACGCAGTTTGATTTAGATCAGCTGAACACTGCTTCTGGCTTTACGCATTAAATAGAGGACACTCAATCCTCCAGCAGTCAGCGGACAAAGCCGAGGTAAACCTGATACAGTGACAAGTAAGGGGGGAGCCCAGGTGAGTAACTGCACTCGCTTCCTCCTGCTTGGGTGCCCCAGTCACCATCACCCGGCTCGGAAAGGCGACGGGGCAGAGCGCTTCCCCGCGCCCCGGCTCGCAGAGGCGGCGCTGTGAAAGACGAGCAGCTGATCTCTCCCCAGCCTGAAGAGCCGGTCCA
>NW_009630337.1:0-5315 GCF_000690535.1 Cariama cristata
CCTTGGCCTTCCTGACCCCATCTCTGCATGTCCCCCTTCCATCCCGTTTTCTCTCCACTTTTTTCCAGAAGCACCACCAAGGTATCTGGGCATCTCGCAGCGCGGTGCTGAGCGATATTTCTCCCCTGACTGCTGGCAGAAGCCACCCCATCTCAGCACAGCCATGGTAACACATCGGCAAGGCCAGCAGCGAGCAGAGGGGGCTGATCTCTCCCCCCAGCCATGCTGCTCTCCTGGGACTCGCTTCTTCCTAGGCAGCAGGCTGCCGAAGGGACAAGGCTTATCCCCAACAGCCGCTATTAGTATCCAGGAGTAATGTGGTGTCAATGGCTTTTCCAGAAAATACACAGCAGAGGATGGGCGGGCAGGGGTCAGGAAAAAAGAAAAAAAAAAATGAAAAAAAATCCCTCTCCTGGACCGGTTCGTACATAGGAAAGGGCTTTGCATCTCAACGGCTGCTGGGGAATAGGCTGTCCCTGGCACCAGGGGCACATCCTGCACCTTGCACCCTGCAAAGCCCCAGCTGAGATGCTTCAGGAGGGTACCAGAGAGCAGCGATTGCAGCTCAGGCAGGCAGGAGCGGGCAGCGAGGGAGGGAAACACAGAGGCACGCTGCATGGGGGTTTTTATGTTAGCCAGGGGAAAAGAAATCCACCCTGCAGAGCCCTGACCAGGGACCAATCCAGGCCAAGCAGGGAGTAATCTCAGACCAAATATAGCCTGCGCTGCAGATGAGGGCTCACAGCAGCGTCCTGGGTGGCACTTGGCTGGGGGTGGCCTTAAAGCTCATTACAGGCAGCTGCTTCCAGCCTGGCACCTACCACCTTCTGCTGATGCCCTCTCCCCCATCGAAGAGAGATGTGCAACCCTCCTGCTATTCCCACACCCCAGACTGCCATCACAAACACAACTGTATTTTTCCTTTTTTTTAACTGAAAACATCTGGACCAAATAACAAGCCCACAAATAAAAGGAAAAAAATTGAGGTGATCCGTTAGTTTAGGAAAAGAAGATGCACTGGGAAAAGAATCAGCATTCAAGGCAAACCGCAAAATAATTTTCAGCTCTACATGAGCTTCACACAGAAAAGGATTTGTATGGTTGTAGCAGCACCAGGGCTCTGCCGAGAGCCCTTGTACCAAGGCAGGGTCCCTCCCTCCTCCCTGCCAGCCTGCCTGAACAAAGTGGGGGGTAGCAGAAAGGCAGGTAGGGGCAAGAGCTGAGGCAAAACCCAACGCCAGCCGGGGCTGTGCTCAGAAGACTCCGACATCCACACATTGCAGCAAGGCAGGGCTGATTTCAGACCACATCAGCTCCAAGCACTAGAAGTTAAAACCTCGTCCTGGGTCCGTAGGGGCCAGCAAGCACGCACTGCCCCCACGCCAGCTCCAGGAGGGGCAGGCAGGGCAGGGGCAGCCCCACAAACCCAGGCAGGGGTCGCAGAGCTGCAGGGACACCAACAGACATTTGCACATCACCCACTACCAGCTATTGCCATTTTAGCCCTGCAGTGATGCACAGCTCGACCACTTCCTGCTAAGGAAAGAAAGAGCTTATTTTTAGTTTAAAAAGGCAAGCTTTCTATGGTGGTGCAGGCTCAGCACCCCACTCCCAGAAAAGCCCAGCTGTAGCTTTCTCCATAGGAAGGTGCTGCCAGTCCCGGCACGGCCGCTCACCCACCACGGCACACAAAGCCTCGTTGAAGAGGACGAGTTGCTCAGAATTTATGCCAGAAGACACAGGAGCAAACTGAGGCATGAGGCTCTTCATAAAGCAACACAACATTCAACAAGAGGATCTTTCAGTTGCTCATGGGGTGGCAAATATTTTACATAGCGGCAACTGTGGCAAGGGCTGCACAGACACGGTGGTCCTCTGGTCAGGGACAGGCTGGCACTTGAGCTCTCCCGTGCCGGGATCTGACCCTGCTTCCACAGCTGCAGCCAGGACAAGCTCAAATTCAAGTGGGAAATTGTTATGCTCCTCCAGGAAAATCAGTGGTACTAAAGCCTCGGTGGCTAAAACCAGCCGGAGACACAGAACAAGGCAAGAGCATCATCTTTTCCAGCAATATCATGGGGAAAAAAAAAAAGGTCCACTTCATTTCAATAAACAGTATATTTAAAACTACTGCATTATCAGAAAAGGGACTTCTGTAGGTGGATGATAAAGCAGGATGTATCCAAATTTCAGCAACAAAACAGGCATCCCTTCTGAAGGACTTATCGGTGTAGCGCACGCGGCAGCGGGGCTCGCAGCAGGAGCACACTCCTTGTTCAAACCGCTCCGCTCTGCCTAACCCAGAGCCCACAGAACTAAAGCTGAAAGACGTCCCTGCCTACACCAGGACATCTCAACGAGTCCAAGGCACAAAACAGCCAACATTTTGCTTGGGGAGACTATTTGGAGAGTAATATCCATAGCCAGGGCGAAGCCAGCTAAGGGCTGAGGGCTGCAGGTGTGTATCGGTGTTGGCTATGGTGACCATGGAGTTAATGGATCACCAGTTAGCTGTCCATAAATATGGCCATGCAGATGTCTGCAAACACAAGCAACATTTATACACAGTCCAAACACCAGACTGGCTTGTTTTCCTTGAAGGAGCCTCATTTTTCTCCCTCCTAGCCCACACAGAGGGTCTGTAACAGAAAGGGTTACAGGAGGAGAGAGTGGAGAGATGCTTGGGGGGAACTGAGGGGCACGCCAATTAAATCACGATTGCTGTGAATGCACAGGAGGAGAAATGAGAGATCAGAGCCTCTATAATCATTGGGCACTTAGTCCCCCAATTCTGAGCAGCTAATGACAACTTCCAGCCAAAAATCATGGAGATAACCAGTCATTAAGCAAATGTTATAACCCTCGAGAAGGAAAACACACTGCATAACCGGAGGCAGCACACAGTTCTGGGTCAGTAACAGAGGAGCATCCCCAGGCACTAGTTAGCTGAAGCAACTCCACGGCACTAGGAGAGGTTTGGTTTTTTTTAATCTCCACTAAGAATAAAGTCTGTGCAACTAACGTTCCCAAACATCAGGATTTTATGAGCCTCTGCCTTACAGCTCGATAATAAAACAGCCTCAACAGGAGATCTCATTAAACTGATCAGGCATCCTCACAAACCAAAGCAGGCTTACAAAGCCATTTACTCACGACCCTCAGGACCAGATCCAATGAGCTCTGTTCGTGTGCAGGGGCCTCTGCTTAGACAAGTCCTGGCAGTCACAAGGAGATATTCTGGCACTGGGAAGCACCAAAGGGTCATTCTTCCCAAACAGTTGGCTCTTGTAAACTAATGGCAGTGCCACGGCACCCAGACAGCATAGGAGAGCCGTAATCCCACCCAGCATCCCACAGCTTGGCATGACGGCAACAGGCAGCACTCCCAACACGAGTGGTTGCCTTGAGATGTAGAGTACGTACACAACTGCCTGGAGAAAGGTGAGTCTTCTAACCCCACCAAGCTCCAGCCAGGAGAGGAAGATCATTAATTCAGAGCTTGAGAAAGACTTCGCGAAGCATACAGGAGAGACAGAAAAGCCCTTCAGCAGTACGGTTCGATAAGTAAAACTGTCATCAGGGTAATATATTTCTGATTATGCAAAACATGGCTATGAGGAACGAGTCCAAGGATCAAGCCTGTAGTTCACATACTATATAGTTGCCCAGATTTTGTTTCCCGAGGTCAAATGCCTGAGTTTGGCCACACTCTGTGAAGCCATCCTTGGTATTAGCAAAGTTAGAAGCTCTGTAGACAGCCATGCATATCTCCCAAGCATCAGGACCCGAGTAACCTCAAGCCCTACAAAGTCAACTGCTATTCCATCTGAAAACACATCAACTCACCCAATTTGCCATACTTTTTACACCGGTTTCTACAGCAGAAATTGAAGCATTTGTATGATTTGACAAAACAAGGTCAAGATCACCCTGGGGAAGCTGGCCCAAATGACATGTAGTTTGGAGAAAAATGGAGGGGTTTGAAGAGTACTTGAAGACACAGTTGCTTTTTAGTAATCAACTAGTTGTCTCCATCTCCAAGGTACTTCTAGTTAACAGCCCTGTGAGTAATATCAAGATGGACAGCACAAGCCAGGAGAGCATTGCTAACACAGCTGCAGACAACAACAAGCAAAGCAGGAAGACAGAGGCCAAGGCAACAAAATATTCATTGAGTTACTGGGAACTTCCAGAAAAAAACAAGATTGGGGACACTACCTTTTTTGAGCTTCAAACACTGCCTTCCCAGCACACAGACATAGTCCTGAGCCTCCCCATTAATTAAAGCAGTGCAGAAAAACTCAACAGGCTGCACAGGTATTTTTGAGATATTTTGCTTCAGTTATAAGCCAAGTCATGAAGCAGAACCATGCTGGACTACTGGATGCTATTCAGCCCTCATGGAGATTGCTTAATCACATGTCTTCTCCTCTTAGCTTTGGTACTTTTCACCTCCTTCGCCCACCCATCCAGAGACTCACAAGACAAGCTATCATCAATGCCATCTACCACTGCACCCCCTGCCTACTCAAGCAATACAAGCTGCTCTGCTTGGAAGAGTAATGAGGAACTCGCCGAGGGTTTTGTTTTCATTTTGAAGAAGCAGTTTGTCCTCCCTCATCCCCAAACACCCGGATCCGTATCTTAAATGAAGATGTTAGTCAAGGTATCATAGAATGGTGGGGGTAGGCAGGGACCTCTGGAGTTCACCCAGTCCAACCTCCCCACCAAAGCAGGGTCACCTACAGCAGATTGCACAGGATCACGTCCAGGTGGGTTTTGAATATCTCCAGAGAAGGAGCCCCCACAGCCTCTCTGGGCAGCCTCTGCCAGTGCTCTGCCACCCTCAAAGTACAGAAGCTCTTCCTCATATTAAGATGGAACTTCCTGAGTTTCACTTTGTGCCCGTTGCCCCTTAACCTGTCACTGGGCACCACTGAAAAGAGTCTGGCCCCATCCTCTTGACACTCACCCTTAAGGTATTTGTAAGTATTGATGAGATCCCCTCTCAGTCTGCTCTTCTCCAGGCTGAACAGACCCAGTTCCCTCAGCCTCTTCTCACAAGGGAGATGCTCCAGTCCCCTCGTCATCTTTGTTGCCCTCCGCTGGACTCTCTCCAGGAGTTCCTTGTCTCTCTTGAACTGGGGACCCCAGAACTGGACACAGCACTCCAGGTGTGGCCTCACCAGGGCCGAGTAAAGGGGGAAGAGAACCTCCTCGACCTGCTTGCCTAAGATACCACTGGCCTTCTTGGCCACAAGGGCACATTGCTGGATCATGGTCAATTTCTTGTCCCCCAGGACTCCCAGGTCCCT
>NW_009630338.1:0-26357 GCF_000690535.1 Cariama cristata
TATATATATGTATTCAGTTGTGTTTCAGCACCAAATGCTGAAGCATAATGATTCAGTGTGTAAAGCATTCTTATCAGGAAAGTAATCCTATTATGTGTTAAAAAATATATATACACCATACATCAAAATTGTGACAATAAGAAAGTATTCATGCACTTCTAGTTAAAGTCACAGTAAGATCGGAAAAGAAAAGAAAAAAAAAGAAGGGCACGCATCCAACTTTAGTCATCTATTTTAGCCAAGCCTCTACCAAAGGAAGGATGCTGCCTCCTTCAAGGGAAGATTTGGAACATTTTAATTGCGTTTCTGTTCTGAACTGTGTGATTGAGAAGTCTCTCTCCGCCGCCTCCCAATTACCAATAGAGAGAGGGGCCTAGCGGAAACAGCTAAGGCTTATCCCTTTAACATGCTACGTGTTCCTTTAAGTCTAGCAGTTGACTTTTGCAGAAACAACTCTAGTAGTTAAAGTTCAGATATCAGTAATTTTTTTCAGGTGAAGTCTGGTCTGCAATTACACTAGAATCAAATACAAGTCAGTTACTTTTTCTTTTTTTTTTTTTTTTTTTTTCCCTCCCTGAGAAACTTCTTATATAAAATCAAGTGAGATCACCATCTTGAAAAGCCTGTGTGTCATTCAAAACTGAAGAAACCTGGGAAAGTCTCAACAAATCTTCCACTAAAAATTCAGCAATCTTAATTCTTTCAAATTCAGCATTGCACAAATCCTGCTAATGAAACTGAAGGCAAAGTTTCTTACTTTATATGCATATGCAAATTTCAGTATATAGTCTACATGTGCTGATTAATGTTTACAGAATTTATATATTCTGCAAAAAGAAAATGCTTTTTTACTAGCACTGAGTTAAAGATTTCAACATGTACTTACAATCAAGGACTAATCCCTTTTCTTACCAAGTAATTATTTTAGCCATAGTTAGACTAAAAAGATTGTTAGTTATAGTATGAGCTTTCATGATTCTAAATAGGTTATCATCTCACCTACTACTGATCAAACAAAATTACTTTAAATCTTCTTTAGACATGCTGCGGTTAATGGCAAGGAGTGACCAACAAAAGTAGACAAGTAGTAGACAAGAATTCCATCCTCCTATCCCATTAGGATAGGCTTTACAGAGGATGTACTAGTCAACCTTGGCAGAACAGAAGGAGGAACATTTGTTTTATTTAAGAACAGTAGAAAACACAGCATGTCAAAACATTTATAGCAAATATAAGTAAACAACCAGACCACTGAGAAGCAGAATTGTATAAATTGTTTTGATTACGAGCAAATGCAAAGGCACTTCTAACAGTATAAAGCCAAGTTATGAAAGAAGTATCGCTCTTTTTAATCCAACCAAATAATTATGTTTTAAAAGACAGGCTTTTTCAGATAATGCTTTTAAAAAACTGGAAATCGATGAGTGAGAGGAAAGAAACCAAACACACACAGATGTCAGTTTACGTTTTTGAATTTTACTTACCTTTTCCTTCTAATTTTAGTGCTATTGTCAGTTCCAGCAGTACTGAGAAAAGAGAATACTGTTCAAACAGAGAACATCTCTGGAACTGAAGCAGAATTTTCAAATACATCTAATACCTTTAAGAAATTTAGATTATTAAAACTTTGAGCAGTGTATTAAGGCAGTTCTCATTAGCATGCTTCTCCAGTTTCAATTTTCATATGATTTTACCTGGTTGATGCTTTCTAACCAATAAAGAGTTAATATTCTTCATTGTTTGAAAGGTGATTTGCAGCATTTCAGATGGTATTATGCATTGGTTTTTGTCTTTTGATATATTAATCACAACTGTAGCCCCTTCTGTTGAAAATGTTTGATTTTAAAATTGTCAGTTGTCAGCCAGTCCAGTAGGCTATTTCAGAACCAATACAGTTTATGCATGGGAAGTTTGATGTTGAAACAATATTTATTTACATTCCCAGAGTGAGATGGTTTAATATGTTCATGCTGCTATAAAAGACATGCTACAAAGCCTAATCGTATTTTGTGTATATACTATGTGTACAGAGAATCTTGCTTGTATTAAAATAAAAGCGAAATGAGGTTCTAAGTATCAATTTATAAAACAGTTCATTGTAAAATGTTACAGTGTTTCATGAAGCACTATTTAATGAAACATTAACTATTGGTAAACCTCCATGGAAACTCTCTTTTCCAAAATTCATTAATATAGTTCCCATCTATTTTATTTATGTTTGCATTTTGTAAGGTAGCTTACTTCCCTGCCCAGAGAAACCCTGTTCCTACGCTTGCTGCACTAGATAAGCAACTCACATGGGGAAAGACAGAACAGCCAGCTATATGAGTGAACAGACTTGTCATTCATGCACTGACCTGCTGTAAAAACACAAGCAAATGGAGACTTAAAAATTATCCTACCCTTCCCCCAACCATGAGTTTCTTTCTGCAACCTGTGGCTCTTTCCCAGCAGAAGAGCTGGCAGATTTTATCGCTGCCATAGCAACCCTGCGTCAGCCCGTTGGCTTGGCAACATGGCAGCAGTAAGAAATACACTTCACATCTGAGCTGTTCCTAGACTCACAGAGGTATTTTTTCAAGTTGCATTCCTAAATGCCTATTTACTGTGCAATTTAATAAACTTTGCAATAAAAAATCCTATACAGTCCTTATTCGCCAGTGAAATCAGATCATCTTCCCTGGAATCTTGCAAAGAATTAATATCCATTCCTTGCAATGTCACAGCAGATGGATCAAATCTCTGCAGCAGCTTCAACTGATCAAGCGACAGTCCAGCTCCCCTCATGCCTTCTCCTCCAATGTGAGGTTCCTTTTTAAGTAGCAAACAAAAGCAAATTATTCTACCAGTAAAGTTCTTGAGTGCCCTAAATATATTCTGCTGAGTATATGGAGAACTGCCTAACTGTTAACGTGGACAAGCTAGGTTTATATCATTCACACCAGGGGAGGATTTAGAAGGAATGTGGCACTTCTTTTCTTGCCTTCATCTGGCCAATGTGTATAGAAGCATGTGTACAAGGTCCAAAGTACTTTGAGGAGCTGGTGGTGCACCTAATCCACTTTAGCCCAGTAGTTTAGAGCACTTACTGAGGATATGTACAGAGGGCTAAATCAATTAATTACTCAAAGGACTGAAACATCATAAGAAAGCTGTTATCACCAGAAAATAAGATGGTCTAAAGGTTTTAGGTTGCCACTTCTAAATGATGCAGCACTTCTGTGTACTGACTAACAGCTATGAGTTCAGTCAAAAATAGTGATTCCTTAGCCAGTTACTAATAGTAACGGTAGTAGAAATACCTAGATTCTCCACATTAAAAACTTCAACTGGAGAAACTGAAATCTGCAGTCCAGAATACTTTACTGCCTGAAGAGGCTTCGTTCTGGAAGATGATGCAGCAGAAAAATCTGAGCTTTGGATTTTCTATGTCATGTAATTAGACTAACAGGTAAATGGGACTACTGTTACATGTGTATGCATACAAAGCAGAGAAAGAAAGGAAGGAACAGCTTAGGTATCTGAATTCAGATGATGATGATATTTGGCATCAAAATCCTGGAGAGAAGGGCTTAAATCTCAGCCCTTTTCTCAGCCTTTCTTGTGAGTAGCCTTGACTGCTTTCTATTTAATACACTGATTCCTGGGGGAAAAAAAAAAAGTCTGATTCTTAGCTGGATTGTTCTTTCAATGTATTCAGTAAGGAGATAAAACAAAATGTGCAAAAGCTGGCATTACAATATAAAAAATGGATCTCCTTTGTAAATCTAGTCCAGCGTAGTCTATAATGCAGCCTACAGCAGAGCATTTTTTTTTAAGCCACCACACTTTGCTAACACATGAGCTCACCCAGTCAGCACATGATGCGAGTTAGTTGCTTAACCATGTACTGCATGCTGTAAAGCTTGGCAGCCAAGACCTTGCAGCCTGATTCTTCTCTTCCTTTCCCTCAGCAGGATTTCAGTGCTTTCCAGGTAAGAGGAAAAAAAAGGTGTCCATTGCAAATTGAGAAAAAATAACATACAAAGAGAGATGAGGTAGCGGCCTGAAGTGAGGTAATAGAAGGATCGAAAGGCAAAAGTCTAGGGAAAACAGTATTACACAGGGTCAAGCGATTTGCTGAAAGACAGATCAATTTTCTCTACCTTTTCCTTTTTCGTTCCAGTTAAGTTACTGCATTTAAGCTGATATACAGTGCCTCCTGTGTAAACTCCTAAGAGGAAGTAAGTATGCGCAAAGGATCAGCTGCTATGCAGTAACCTCCACCTACAAGATCAATGCCTATGGCTCCATCTCCTGTTTCTTCCTTACCCAACAGGATTCCAGGATCTATTGCGAAACCGAGAAAGTGGGAGACAGTGGACTGGGTATATAAAGAGGTGTCCACTGAGAGACTAAAGAATATGGGAAATACATAAAGGAACATGAGGTAAGTTGACCCTAGACTCTAGTGTCCTGATCGTTGGAAAAGATCACCTTAGTTTACACTACTGGAGAGCTGGTTATAAGATAATATAAACTATTAGTGGGTACTATACACAAAAGCTTAATTTTTACGGCATTTGTGTGTGAAAACTAGTGCTTTATTAAAGACTGATATTACTGATGACAGAAAGTCTATTAAACCAGAATTAATTTTGCATTTGAGTTAATAGGGCTTGTATTTTGGTTTGTCATTCTATCCAGGAGGATTTTTATGCTATTAGGTAAAATGTATAATCTCAGTTGAAACGGCTGAAACTGAAAAATTCCTAGTAAATGGATGGCGAGAAAGCAGGCAGAAGAACCCCGACATACAAATCTTTTAAGAAAAGCTTCAGTTCTGTTAAATCTTTACCAGCCTTCATATAATTTCTCATTGTACAGCTATTGTATTTTTTTTTAATTTCAGTTAAAAGATGCGTCTAAACTTCTTAACACAGATACAAGTCATCACAGAATGTATAAGCTAAACAAGTATCAGAGCTAGACTTTTCCTCAAAGCCATGATGATAAACAACTAATGCACATCAACAAAGAGGAAGAGAGATGCATACGGTCTGGTGATAAACTCTCTCAAGGTACTAATAAAGGTAACAGATATTTTTTAAATGTATGCGGTACAGATAAAAAATTCTAGTATCTCCTTATATATTACCTCCTCCCAGACATCTTAATGGTATATACTGACTCCAAAAAAGACAAGGTACATTCTTGGGACACTGAGCCTGAAATAAATTTGTTCTCTCATTCCTTTACATAACACAAAAATAGCTCCCATACATATAAAATCCTCTTTCCTCAAAACACAAAGTTCTTTCCATTTATCTCCCATCCTTTATGCAAGTCTTCACTACTTCAGTGGCATTAATAAAAAAATTTTCACCTCTCCTCTGAATGTGCAAAAAAAGAGAATAAAATGTATGCTTTAACGGACAATTGCAAGAGAAATTTTAACCTGTCTGAACTACCTTTTGTCCCTGTTGTGTTTTAAATGACTGTTGTACAAATCAAAACAACCACAGTACACAGTGGGAAACTACTTAACGATCCCTAAATGAAGCTCAATTAAACATGAAAATAGATTTAAAAGAGCTTCAGAAATCTTTGTTATTTCTATCTACAGCAGTTAAAATTGTCTGCAGTGAAAAAGAAATTTATTGATAGTAAATATAGTGTGTAACTTTACAGTGCCAAAACAAGCTCACTGGATTGTGTGAAGTACCCTGAAAATACCATCACCTGTGGCTGAAGCTGGAGGCATGGAAAAGTTTTCAGGGCCCAAGCAACTTGCTCCTCATTTTCAGAGAGTGTAATCGTACATGTACTATATACTAAAACACCTCCTGGCTTCAGCAATTTCACTGCCTGCAGGGAGAAATAAACAATAGTTGAGCTTATTTTTAAATGCAAAAACTTTCATATTAAGCAACATTAACCAAAAAAACATTAAGCTATAATATTTAAACTTAGCACTTAGACATTAAGATTTGAGTTTTATTAAGACAGGCATTAGGATACTAACTCTTCTCAGGGAATACTGTAAAGGATCCCATGGATTAGAAAGATTCTTCTTTCCAAATCAGCGTTATATCTCATGCAGTTTATCAATGCCATTGAGATAATTCACTTTGTAAGATTTGTTATTTGTACAGCTCTGCATATCCCAGACAGATTAGTTCTGTTTTCATCACCTGCTGCCAACCATGGATATATAATATTTTTATCAGTGACATTAGATGTCAACTGTGTCCATGTATTTGACATGGAAGCTGTATGCTGCTTTTGAAGCTGTAGTTCACTTTGAATACATATAATTCAGATTTAGGCAAGTTTCATGAAATCTTACCTTTCAGCACCAGCCCACTCCTACTAGCATGAAAGGTTGTAATACGGCCTCCTGGCTTTGTACTCTGTCTCATACAGTACCTCACAGCACCACTGCATGGGAGTTCTATGCAGCGAACTTACAAGAGTCTGTGCTGCTGCAGAGAAAAGATTTTAACCTACTCTGTGACTTAGACCCTTGTGAATATTATACATGAAAACCAATGAAAAAGAAGGAATAAAAAACACACATACAAAGGTTTTTATTTACTATGGCTTACATATACCTTTCCCATGCTTCAGTGAATTGACTTCACATAGCAACAGATATGGTGGAGCTGAAAGGTTAACTGAATCCTAACACTATCTTCTTTACTTAACTGCTGAAAAGGTAAGAAAATGAGGCACCATTTTTTGGTATGTTTTATGCTGCAAAAGCATTTATGTTCAATTTAGCTTATCTACTCAATGATTAATACATACCACAGTGAAAAGCTTGCGCTGTAGCGGCTGATAAGAGGTGACTTCCTTTAAAGTCAAGGAATAAGCCATGTTTGGTCTCTGTCCCATCCCACTACATGGAGCATCAAGAAGAATTCGATCAAATGACTCTGGTAAGAATGGAGGTCCTTCTGTAAAAAGCAGTTAGTAATGTAAAACGTGGCTGTTTCTTTCCTTGAGACTTCACCATAGATAAGGACAAGCTGTTACTGCTTCCTTGACATACAACATTTATGTTCTATAGATGGTGTCTGCAAAAGTAATCTCAGCACGAGACAAGTCTCAGCACTGCTGGTGGTAAATTTCATCTCCCAGAGAACTAAAGAGTTTCAGTTCTGTGAGCTCAAACAATACACGATCCCTTTAGGCAATAATATTTTTAACCTTAATTTAATAATTTGAAAGTAAAATGTAAGACTAATCAAACAAAAGTGTTGAAATATGATTGGTCAGAGGTGCTGAGTACAGAGTTGTACACATAGGCTGTAATGAACCACAGTCAGCTCATAAGTGAACCAAGTGTGCAAATCT
Source organism: Cariama cristata (assembly GCF_000690535.1). NCBI lineage: Eukaryota > Metazoa > Chordata > Aves > Cariamiformes > Cariamidae > Cariama > Cariama cristata. Next base: position 7,339 of record NW_009630338.1, read on the forward strand.
TTACTGAAAGAAGCCTGTAGTAAACCTTTAAGACTGCCTTAAATAATAATAATTGGACTGGCTATATAATAACTATTTCTGTGATGCATATATATCTGTAGAAAATAAAGCACTTCATAATAACATGAAATATTACAAGTTCTAATGTGCGACACATGCTGTCTCCACAGCAGAACAATTCAGTAAACAAGGACTGTGAAGACAAGAACAATTTCTGAATATTACCTGGGTAGATAAGGGAATATGTAACTTCTATATGCAGAGCCTATCCTTTCATCTGAATCCCACTGAGTCAACAGCCAAAAGTTTCCATCGCCTTAGTGCTAGAGAGACTCTTCAGCTCAGTATTACCAAGACAAAAGTGGCTCCATACATGTATCTGTGAGGAACCAATGAGGAAGAGAGCCATGCATGCTTTACCTCCTTTTCTCCTTCTGTTTCTCAAACATTCAAGTTAGGTCACAAGTGGCAACAAGTAAGTGACTTCCTACTACACTAGCTGGCTTATTCCAGCACTACAAAATGAGTCTATCATCTGATTTATCTACCTCTGATCCATTAATACAATGTTCAAAATATGTCATGTCTTACTTGCAGGGATGTACAGAAAAGTCTTCATGATCTCTCAGTATTACAGCTACCTCTTGTTCACCTGTGTAAGTGCTACATACCACCTACAATATTTTATGTTTATAGAAAGAATACTAAGAAAGTACCTTTATTCCTCCAAAGTAGGAATAACTGCAAGGCATAGGGACAAGGAAGGTGAATTATGCAACCTGATTCCTACTTAGGCTAACCAGTGACTGGGATAAAATAGAGTGAGAAAGAACGGCATACTTTGCACAACCAACTAAAAATAATCAAGACAGCAGATACCATTGAAATCGTTCCGTCATGGGAACAGAACCAGTATCATAAATACAGCACTTCAGAAAAGCAAATGAAATTAACTTAAAAATAATACACTGTGCTTCTATAGAGCTTTCCCCTGAACAGCTGAACAAACATCAATGAACTAAACCTTGCAGCACTCCTGGGAGTTAGGTATTAATAACCTCATTTTACAGATGAGGATTCTGAGGCAGAAAAGCCAAGAAATTCTGCAAAAATAATAGTCAAACTATTCAGAGTATGGGGTTATCACGAAAGAAGCTTTAAGACTTCTTCAGTCTTTGATACTATCTGGGAAAGGAATGCATTTCCTTTGAGCATATTAGGTTGTGATAAGGACAGATAGCTTGAGTTTTGTATATGCTACATGGAGAAGTTGATAATCGCAAAAGAGTAGAAAATAAAAGAGCGTTCACAGTGCTGAAGCAACTTGCTATCTGCCAAGATTTCAAGGACTTGTAGACCTCTGGCAGGTTTAATACTAGTAGTGCAAAACGCTGTTTCCTTCTAAATGCTACTACCACCCAAGCTGTTTACCTTGTTCATCCTCTCTCTTCTCAACTGAAAGTGCCTTTGTTCCATCATAGCAAAAGGCCTTAATGCAATTCAACTGTAGCAATTCAGCGTTCTGCTTAATTTTTTTGACCTTGTTTGCTATCTTGTCCATGGCTATTACTTCACCCTGAAAAAAAAAACCGAAAGTTTTTATCAAAAGCAGAGAGATTAAACAGATGTGCAGTTCCTCATTTCCCACGCCCCTGCCATGAGCAGTACAATGAATGAAGCTTAGTTTTCCCTACAGAATTTTGTTATTCTTAAATCCACGCTCCAGTAGTCCTTGTTCGCCCATATTTTCGGCCATACCAGCATTAGGCTAGATACTAGTCTGAAGCTGTGTGCATTCTGACTGGCAGGAGCTGCTTGGCATAGTCACTCCCTAAGAGACCCTATAAAGTCTGACTTCTTGCAAGTGGGTTTTTCTGTTTGCTTCTTTTTGTTTGTTTGGAACTGTCTTACTGGGCACTAAGTTAGGTAAAAATGTAATCATTTGAAAGAGGGTAGAAGCATCAAATACATGGTAAAATAGGTCAACAGGTTTTAAATTTACACGGAGATGGTAGGAAACATGATCACATACAGCTCAGTCCCGAGGAAATGGGGCCCACGGCCACGCCTCTGGCTTGCTCAGACTCGTAACATACTGTTATATTTGCAGTAGTTGTCACTCAAGTTACTTTGGGAAATACTGTAAATACTAGAATAAATTTAGATGTGGGGGTAGGGGAATCACAATTACACATTATTCCTTTTATGTAAGAATATGATTTCTCTTTTCCTCTCCTAAGAGAAATCAAAACAGACACACACCACTATCTGCTAGATGAAATCTGTAAACACAAAGGAAACAGTAGCATCAGTAAAATCCAGAACAGTAATACTATCTTAAAAAAAAAAAAACCAAAAATATAAATATAAAGATATATATAAAGAGATATAAAGATATAAGTACTTCTCCTGAGAGCCTCACAGAAAAAAGAATAAGCTGGAAGTTCTTCCCCATCTGGCTCATGCCAGGCACTGCCAGAACAACTTCCTGGAAGACATCTGGAAAACATGGTGATCTGGACTGGGATCCAGATAGTAATAAATTCTCAAGCTTTAGCTATTCCCAATTCCTATTTAAAAGCTCTTAACAATACAGAGTAATTTTACATTTCAATTACCTCATCTAAAAACAATATACCAATGTTTACAACTAAATCACAAAAAATTTAAGACTGATTCAAATATTCTGAAATGTTAATGATTTAATACACTGTCTATGGAAATTTACTATAGAAAATCTATGAATGGAACTTAAGAACCAAAAAGCAGTGCATATTCAATAATATATTTTTTCCATCTGTTAAATTATTATATACTCCGAAAAGGTAAACCAATTCAGATAAATTTCGACATCTGTATTCTTAATCCTTACCACTTCGGCTGGAGAAAAGCACAATCAAAATATCTAAAATGACTAAGGAAAAAAACAGTTATGCAAAGTTATACAAAATGTACATACACAGATGGAAAAAGTACAGATGTAAATGAATCCATGACGGATATATATGCTTTTACAGACTTCCTTTATTTATCACACTGAAATTCTTTACTGGAAGCTTCATAAATCTATCTAATAAATGTCTAATGACTTAATTACTGTCTAATGCATGTTTAATGCGTGTTTGCAAACTTCCCATACTGAGGGAAGAAACACTTCAATAAGCAAACCGTCACAGAACTGAGTACATGTCTTTTCTAAATACATAAACATCATTACCCACTGTACCTTCCCATTAATGCACAGACAACTGTTTAAGTACTACATAATGTAACTGCAAGATTTCTAAGTAATCTGGTATATTCTAATAACCCTAATTCCAATGAAAATAACAATGCATTGTAAAATTTTTAGAGGAAACATTACGTTTTTTCTCTCCCTGCTAGAAATGAGTAACCTTCATTTCTGTCTTTCATTTTGCATATGGCAATTTAATAGATGCAAATTGTTACTCCTATATCCACATTCCTTTTGGTTTGTGTGGTTTTTTTGCTTTGTCTTTCTCTAAATATTTTTTTTGTTTCTTCTCATATTGTTACTTTCTCATGAGATATTTTTGGTTTTGTGACCTACCTTAGAATGACAAATTCAGACTAGAAATTCAGTCTAAGATCATATCTGTACTATATAATTGATAATTTTTACACAGAAGAAAGTTAATCGGATTACGAACTTTTTAACATGTTTTTGTACAGAGTTGTGCATCCTTTTGGCATACAGTAGTAACCCTTGATTTCCACGTATTCTCAGTTTCATGAATCCAGCATATTCCTGTGTAACTTTGCCTTGCATGTTACAAATTCTTCCATTACAAATAAATCAATAACATTTAAAAATTGAAATCAAACATATTTCAACAGGTCAATTTTCAGTAAAAAAGGTTTTAAATATGATGGTGACTATTTGATTAAGATAGTCTGTGCCCATTTCAGTAATTCTGATGTGTAGCAAAATATATTGGTAAGCAGACAGTTCAAATATTGTTTGCTGTTGTAAATTATCTGTGCATTCTGACAGCTAAGTAAAGTGAGCTGTGCAAATGAACAGTGGTCAGACTTTCTTCACTGAGACAGAAAATGCTCAATGACTTCTTTTACCTGGTCTTGCATTAATGTTGCAAGATGGGTTGTTTTTCCTCCAGGTGCAGCACACATATCCAAAATTCTCTCTCCTGGTTGAGGGTTTAAAATATGGCTCACAACCACAGACGGCAAGTTCTATCATAAAAACAAATAAGGGAGAATTCAAATCTCATGTCCTATATCAAGTCCTGTATTAAGGAATGACAAACTCATTGAAACAAAAATTCACTCAGCAGTGAAGATACCTATGATACTGCTGTCAGTTTCTTAACAGAAAATGAACTACTGGGATTATGTAAAAGAGACAGTATAGGACAGAAGTCTCCAGTGGCTCCTTTTTAATTTAAAGCTATATATGAGTATCTATGACTGAAGTTTAAAGGTTCATGACTACGGAGACTACAGTGATAAAAGTCAAAATAAAATAAGCTGATACTACCACAGACACACAGCAGCTCTGTATATTACAAATATTTTATATTGACCTGTTTATTGGAGCATTTTACTGTATGAACATACTGGTGTAGTATAGTAACAAACAGTAAGATCAATAGGCAGGAGTTTAAACTTGCTGAATTAAGCCAAGAAGCTGAACTGCACTATTAATTGTACAAACACAACAGATGCACTGAAGAGAAATAATATGCAATAATTGTGCACAGTATCGCATCTTACACAATATGGAACTATTCTGAAAGATTCTCTTTTAACTTGGTTCAACACAAAGGTATAAAAACCTTTTAAAGTTGTCTTTACTACACGTTGTCTTTGGTTAGCGCAGTTTCAAGTTCCATGCCACAGTGTTCAAAAAAATGAACAATAATTCATCTCACACATGGCAAATTCAAGTCAAAAAAGCCAGGCTCAAAGGGTTCTGATCAGTGGCACAAAGTCCAGCTGGATGCCAGTCAATAGTAGCGTACTCCAGAGGTGGACACTGGCACCAATGTTGTCTAACCTCTTCCTCAGGGACTTGGATAATAGAACAGAGTGCACCCTAAAGAAGTTTACAGAGCATACAAAACTGGGAAGAGTGGTTTATAAACTGGAAGGTTGTGCTGCCATTCAGAGAGACCTTGATAGGCTGGAGAAATAGAGAAACAGAAATCTCATGAAGCTCAACAAACAGAAATGCTAACTCCTGCATCTGGTGCACCCCATGCACCAATACAGGCTGGGGCTGATTGGTTGGAAGGCAGCTTTGCAGAGAAGGCCCTGGGGATCCTGGTGGATAAGAAGCTGAATACCATCTAAATTCTCATGTGCACCAGTCTCTTAAATAACCTGTGTATCTAACAGTTCTGTTCCGTGAAAGCAAGTACTCTGATAAGCTGAATCAGGGAAGAAAAGGCCTTTCCTTTACTGCAGACCATGAGACAATATATTGCTTGATAACTACCTTTGCCCACAGCATTGATGCTGATTTAAAAATATTAAGATCAATTACAAACAGAATATATGCATAAAAATAACTCATCTGCTGAACTGAGTCTTCTGACAAAAGAAATAATGACTAAGACAATTCACGGTAATAAAGGGCTTACCTCACTATCTGAGTGATAGTTATACAAATCAAATGAGGAAATAACTTAGAATTTCAGAGAGTATCTCTGAACAAGGATTTATTTGAGACAAAATTTACATTTGCTTTAAAGATTAAAAGAACTTTCTTTTATTTCTTGAGGGCTGGAAAGTTTGATTTTGTTTTAAACTCTGCTCTAAATTGTCATATTTATATCAAAAAAATACAATATCATTGTTGGCACACTAATTGTTTTAGAAATCTATTTGAGGTGTTCACCTTATCTTTTTATGTCAGCAAACTGAAATCCAGAATTTTACCTGATCTAAGAAAACTACAGAGTTCCATGATTTCATCATCCAACACTTCAACATAGCACAGGTGGCCAATTGTCATGTCTGAGTATTGCTTTTAATTAGTTTTATTGTGAGGGAAAAGGAGTATAGGTATCACAAATATTAAAGATGCAAAAGGAAAAGTTAACTTGAAGTATGTTTTAAGTTTACAATAAAAACTACACAGAAATTTGTCATTCTTTGGAAGCTGTGCAGTTTTATGGTAAAAGGTACTGAAAGCTGTGCTACTGTAAGATTTTCATTGGTTATTTTGTTCAGGTGGACTTTTTTCATTAGGGCTAAAAAGATAGGGATTGTCTCTTCAACTTAAAGTCACAGAAGGATGTACCCTGAAAGGGGCTCATATTTCAGAGTTCATAGGCAGATTCCAAAAACTAAAAGTTCTATGCAGAGTATCTGTGCAAAAAGAATTTCTAAGTCTTTAAGTGAGTATCTCATCACTTTGAAGTCCCTTATCATATCTCAGACACAGTATGATTAAACCACCTACATGTAGATACTGACTTCATTCCAAACGCTTCGTTTTCTTTAAATCCAAAGAGTGAATTAGGTGCCATAATACACAATGAATATATAAAGTATTAATGTGTGAAGAGGATATTTATTCTGCAAATAGTATAGACTTTTGTTTTTGTAACAAACATAAACAAACATACCTGTAAAAACAAATGACTGGGGAGCACACTGTCAAACGAAGGACTAAGGTAGACTGGCTCTGTCATTCTTATGCCCATCCCACTGAAAAACATGAAAAAAAATATTTCAGCTACTCAGATTTATATTTTTAACAGTATTCAGTTAAAATCGTTATGCTTACAAACAGAAACTTGAAACAATCTTACAAAAATGAAAGCACTTATAAATCAACTAAGAAAAATATTCACAATTTTGTAATCTGATAATCTTTAAAATTATATCATTGAGTTGAGTACACCATAACAAAAAATTATGTACTACATTATAAATTGGAACTATCTGTAAAAATTGCATAAAGCAACTTTATCTTCTTTGTACACAAGACAAATTGAAATCCAATCCAAGCCTTAATAATGTAAAGAAATGCGTAAAACCAGATTTAAATATGCTTATTCCAGTCCATAAGTGCTTTTGGCTAGCCATGTATGCACTAGGGCAGTGGCATATGATTTCCTACTTAGATCTTCCTCCATTTTCCCAGTCTGTCAGAGATTTCAGTCAACTAACTGAAGAAATTATATTTCAAAAGCCTTACAGGAACATTGATTTGCCTGCAAAACAAAGGTTTGAACTTAGAAGCAAACTAAAAGTTTTAAATATGGATGAAGTTCTGACACAGATTTCATTAAGTTAAGACAAATGTACAAGGAAATAGACAACAATAAGAAAAACAAGAAAAAACAATACTGAGCCTGAAAGCAACAGAATACTGAAGATGGCAAAAATTACTACTATTCTGCATATGCACTGCACAGTCCAACAATAAGAAGGAAGAACACGAGAAAGTAAACTTGCAGACACCAGATTTAGTGTTACACACTGCCATTCCATGTCATCAACTCAACAGGTATATCCTACTGCTATTTCTACTATATTTAAGCTCTAATAAATCAGAAATCCTCTGACAATGCAATCTTTTTTACTAGATCTTTTGTAGTTTGTTCTCAGGATGTAAAGTCTTGGTCATTAATCTGATGTTTGTGCTGATCTACACTGCTTTTTTTATATGTGTTTTAAATGACAGAAGAGGAACAAACCATATGCTTTGGCAACAAAATAGAAAAGCAAGTAACCTTGAAATAGATAACTACCTTGGCAAATGCTATTAATTTTTTTAAGATATCTGACCTTATGTTCTGTCCTCCACCCCACCAAAAAAAGCCCCTACAAATGTTTTTAAGAGATAGAGAAATCAACAACGCTACACTTCTGTTTGATCCAAATAGGAAAGTGGTACAGAACAATTTACTAAAGTGCAATTTTGCCACAGTAAGAACATTTGTCACTTCTGTTTGTTCTATATTATTGAAGACATATGCTAAACATAAATTCTGAAAAGGATCCTATTTATTTCCTCCTACCTCTCAAGTAAACTGGTGTCTGGATACTACTATGAAATGAAATGTTGAGTCTGCTAATACTGTACTACTTTAATCATAATTGCCATCACATTGCTGCTACCTTAGTTGTGAAGTTACAGAAGACAGCAGGATGCACAATTCTATTATATTCCCAGAAAATAACGCTTCCCCCAAAATACTGAAAATCTTAACATGCAACACAGGTCTCAGTCAAAGCCATCCTGTGGTTTCACATAGGGTACAGAACATTTCAAAATGTCTTCCCATCTTCTTCCTTCCCTTTGCAAAGTTGTAGGTGTAGATTGCAATTACTATGGACTTACTTCAATGGGCCACTTGAACTAAAGATTTCACTGCGACTCAGTTCTGAAATCCCATTTCCAAGGAAAACTTTGACTCCTTCAAATTCTTTGGCTCCTCTTTTACATTTCCCTTCAATATCTGAATACACTGAGACCATATCTCCAGATTTCATAGCTGCGCAAAGAATAGAAATTTTGAGATTAATATTATACTTGACAAGACGGTAGTGACCAAAGAATTTAGGATTTTCAGTAGACTACTTACTTCAACTCTGATATCATAGCAAACTTTAAAGTTTCTTAACATAAGCAAAGAAAAAGATTAACTGATATTAGGCTTGAAAGCGTACACGGTGAACGATAGCTACCAAATGACTACAGCTAATGAGACACATAAGGTTACAAATCAGACAGTGTGTCTTGTTTTTTAATAGGCTAGACAAATCTTCACTTTATTTATTTTATCACCACATGGTCCCCCATAAGTTTTAAGCACACTCTTCAGGATTCAGTCCTCTGTATGTGCTCCAAGCACGCAAGCATATCAAACAACACTGGTTCACACTTACTGTACACAGACAATAATACTAAGTTTGTCTAATGACCTCTCAATAGCTAGGTAGAACATAGCTACAGCTGCTTTTACTCTAACTATTGCTTTGATACAACTAATTATATATTCTTATTGAAACAATTTTTATGGTGTGGCTCTCTTCCCTCTAAGGCAACCACAGTTCTCAATAACCCTCTAAAAGAGTTTTACATCCCCATTTAAAACCCTCCAGATCAGTAAAGTATGTAAATATACACCAAACTCTAGAATTGTAGTCCTAGGGACTTAACAAACTTTCTGACCTAGAACAAAAACAGGCGGAAAAGGGGGGTGGTTTAGGTGATTTTGTAGAACAGTAAGCAAGCTCTATGTACTGACTACCTGAAAAATATACTTAAAAATAAAGGCCTCCACTCCTAGCAATAAACAATTTTCCAGAATTACATTTCTGACGTGTCTTCTGGCTACAGCAACCAGAAGATACAACAAGTGAGACTAATGACAGTTCAGCTTCCCAAGAATTCTTTGAATTGTATTTAGCAATTTTTTTTCCATTTTCAAGTGGCCTTCTGAATATGCACAAATGCTCTGGAATTCATAAATGGTCATACTTGTTGGGTAGCCACTAAACATTTCTTTTTTGGCATAGCTTCTTTTTACACAATGTGACAGAAAACATTATGTGATATCCTACTGTTATTGCCTGCTTAAACTTCATTGAACAAAAACTTGCAGCCATTTAACTCTTCCATCAAGTATATTTCAGAGAATCATAGAACGGTCGGGGTTGGAAGGGACCTCTGGAGATCACCTAGTACAACCACCCTGCCAAAGCACGTTCACCTACAGCAGGTTGCACAGGATCACATCCAGGCAGGTTTTGAGTATCTCCAGGGAAGGAGACCCCACAGCCTCTCTGGGCAGCCTGTCCACAACCTCTCTGGGCAGCCTGTTCCAGAGCTCTGTCGTCCTCAAAGTACAGAAGTTCTTCCTCATATTAAGATGGAACTTCTCGAATTTCAGTTTGTGCCCATTGCCCCTTAACCTGCTGCTGGGCACCACTGAAAAGAGTCTGGCCCCATCCTCTTGACACCCACCCTTAAGGTATTTATAAGCATTGATGAGATCCCCTCTCAGTCTTCTCTTCTCCAGGCTGAACACACCCAGTTCCCTCAGCCTTTCCTCATAAGAGAGATGCTCCAGTCCCCTCATCATCTTTGTTGCCCTCCACCAAAGATTTTTTGCAATATTCAAACACAAAGGATTTTATTTCATCTCTGCTGACAATCATCCTTTCAAAATGCATTAGTACTGTGTACAGTTGTTAAGCTTTTTGTAGCTTATATCAGCATTCCATAAACATAAAGCTTGGAGTTTGATTAGTTAAATTAAACTCCAAGCTGCCTGATAATTAGTTTACCCTCATTTAGGTTGCAAGTTCAGTGATTAAATGTGTGTTCTTGCTGTACTCTTTTTTTCCCTAGTTAGACCATCTATGCTTAACACAGCCTTATTATATTTGGCCTCAAGTGGGTAGCATGCGCTTTTATTTTATTTTCCTATCTGCAAATCTCCTGAAGTGTTCCTAAAGTTTTATAGTATCTTTTCTTTTCTTTGAATTGATGTTGCATGCATAATTACATGCAGCAATTATGATATATCACTAGTTTACTCAAAGAGGGATTTGAATATTTATGAGGTTGTCTAAATAAGCAGTTTCCACAACTGCTACAGCAATATACTTATTTCATTATCAAGTCTTAGATTGAAAAACATTCCTGTTCAGTGGATTGGACTTAAGCACATGCATAAAACTTCTTGAAGGTTTTTTCCTGAAAGGGAATGAAGTGGCTAGATAAATGCTTTCCTGACTCATTTTGTTTAATAATAAGAACCATGATGATTAGTAGATCTCATCACAATAGAATAATGAGGTGAATCATCGAAAATTATACTGGTTTCACATAAAGTTAATTTGACCTTTAAATAAAAAGTAAATAGGCTGCTGAACACTAAGCATGCATATGTAGATTTTTTTATCTTCTCTCATAAGCATTAAACAAAAATTTCCATTTCTTAAGAATCTGACATTAAAATATAAGATTTTTCTCATCAATAGAAAAAAAACTTTTTACCTGATCTCTCGTACACAAACAATATGAAATGAATGACCAATGGATCAAAGAAAGAAAATCCGTTTTTTTTAGATCTATAACTTAGAATCTAACAGGATCATGAAGGCAAGTGCCTTTCTGACTGAATGAAGAAATAACATATCTGGAAATATTATCTATTAAATAATCAACATACATCCAGTTACCATCCAGATGTATCTGTTGTGGTATTCTTTTTTTTTTTTTTTTTTTTTTTACAAAACTGGAAAGGGGAAAACTTTTTGGGGCAGACTGGAAAGTGGCAAACTTCTGTGAGCTTATTCTACTGAACATCCATATTAAAAGTTACAGTATCCAGTAGTAAAAAAACACTCTTAAAAAGCCAGGTTTTACTTTGAACATGCTCTTCAAAAAGATTTTCAAATGAAAACAAGAAACGGAAATCCTTGAGAACTAATACTTCAGCTAGGAGTTACACATGGAAAAAGAAACTTAAAACAGGCCAGCTGAGAAATAATTACATATAATCTATTAAAAGTATAATGCAAAAATAGTGAAAGACTCCAAAAAAAGCCAGAAAAACTAAAAAAAAAAGTATTTAAAATAAATTACAACTATAAGATTAATTTCAGCTGTGAATAGAAGAAAAAAAATAATGTCACTATTTATTGGAAATTGTCATCAAGGGGTGACATTTTTTCTGTCCTCTTTACAGCTTAACAGGGTGTATTTAGAGAACTCTTACATCTTGAGGTAGATACAATTCCAGGGACATAAACATGTGCTCCTCGAAGTACTGCATATCCACAGTGGGCTGCAACAATGACTTCAGATGCATGTTTTTTTAAATCTCGCCTAAAAATACAAAATGTAGTTCAGTTTAAAACAAAAAGTATACTGAAAAAACCCAAATACTCCCCAAGTAAACCTTAGTTCATAAATACTGTTCATAAAAACCAATCCCCAAAATAAAGGAGATTTTGACACATTCTGCCTCTATTATGAATCCTGACAGAGGAATATAAATAAATTATACTGGGATGAAGAAATAGTCCTCTATTCCTTCCTAGGCCAGTTGATTCTAAAGTGATTTTTTGTGTTCAACAACTTCTCAGTACTTCTATAATAAATGTATAACCAGGTGCAAGGAACTTTGCCAGTAAGAACTGTGAAGAAGATAGTTACTCAAACTTATTAAAGTGTAAACATATTTGAATATAAAAAGAACAGAATGTTCAGAAAAAGGTGCTACAAAAAAGAATTAAATGAATGAATGTAGGATAAATAAAACCATTACATGCTATTTTAGAGTGCACAGCATTTGTGAACTAGTACTACTTGTTACCAATCTCTACCTATTCACGATATAAACTGAATCTGAAGTATATTAGTCTTCATTATGAACAACCTACTTTAAATAAAATGTCCATCAGTGAATTCAATAAAACAACGAAGAAACTGCATAGGGGCAGACACAGATGGAATATGGGAAACATCCAGACATATCTTAAGAATGAAGAAGAAATAGTCATTTTGTAGTGGATAAAATTTATTCAGGAATCCTCTCAGCATTATTGATCCAGTCTCCCTAAATCTTGCTCTGGACTTGATTCGAGTGGAAGAAAACCCTGCCTGTATTTAGCTATAGTTCTATATTCCACCGCAAAAGTTTATTTCTTCTATCTGTCACCTACCTGGCTTTCCAGAAAGGACATACTTATGTTACATTTTCCCTATAAAAAAGTTAATCTTATTTATAAGGAGAGAACTCTCTCTTTGTTTTCTTACCTCTTTTAAGGACTAAAACTCTGACCTGGTTAGGATACAGACTGTCCATTAGCTCTTAATATAAATGAAGTTGTGCTTCATTCATAGTGAACTAGTTATCATAACTGTTTTACAAGAAATCTGTAAGTAAAATATGTGTTATGACATTTTAAGACTAAAGACTGAAAATTTCAAACCTGGGTCCAATGACAGGAATTAATAAGATGTCCTGGAGTTTCGGGTGCTCAAGAACTGGAACATATAGTCCTCCGAATTGCTGTTTCATTAAAAGCCATAATTATTAAGCAATACTAAAAACGCCTAATATTTAAGTACTTAATTAGAACGAAAATTATTTTTCCATTCATAATTTATAGCTGTAGAGTACAAAAAACAAAGGCAGTGAAAACAGTTAAGAGAAGTCGGGAAATAGTGTGTAAGGAGACACACCATATTAAAAATACTGGTGTAAAAGACTAAACATTTAATAATTTGAGAAATAACAAGGCCACAAAGGGATTCACTCAGAACTGGCCTCAGGGAGCACGACAGTGTTCTGATGCTCATAATCCTACCACTGGTTTTTGCTCTCTTCTGGAAGAAGTTTGGGTCTAGTTGTCATCAGATCACAGTAACACCACCAGAGAAGCTTGGATCTAATTTGTGTTATCTTTTTGATGTTATTAATTATAAACAACTGTTTAACTCTACTCATGTATTGCCTGTCTTACTTAATATGCGAGGTTCATAATACTTTTTATTTTTCTTTTCAGCTTAACTTTGATTGGGTACTGAGAGCCAAGTTTTGCATATAGTTGAAAAAAAATGACAGCTTGCCATTTTAAAACTGTTCCTGGAGTTTAAAAAGATGATGTCTTCTCGTCTGAGCCTTCTAAAATATACCCTTAAAACATGCAAAACCATATATTAGTTTGCATCTGATAAATAAGTATTTTCTCTTAAGAAAGAAAACAATCCATGAGCATACTTTTGTTAAAAACTGCTATGTAGTTTCCTTTTCCAATATAACCACACTTCAAAATAGAAAAAGTTTATGAAAAGCCAGGCTTAATTCAGTTTTCATCAAAGCATTTTCCCTTGAAGCAAAATATCATACTGCAATACCCATTTCCAGATTTCTACAATCAAGCTAAAATTAGCATAACTCATTAACATTCCAGCCAGCAGAATACTGTCAACTGCCCCTGCATCACAGAAATGTCTTTGCTCCTGTCATGCAATAGCTCCCTGTACACCCACTAGCATTAATAATTTACTTAAAGAACTGAATCCTTTTAGACAGAGTGAAGGTCTATCCTAGAGTTTCAAAATAATCTACTTCTTAAACATAATGGCTTACGTATTATCAGGTAAATAAATGTTTCATTAAGGTAAGTAAAAATCCAGAAAATTACGTAAAGATTAAAAACAGGTTAAAGAACAAAAATACAACAGCTGCAGGGCATCACTCTGGTTCCATTTTCTAAATAATACAGATTTTCTCACTTTCCTAAACAGTTGTGCAATGAGACATATAGCCATTCTCCTTTAATCTTAAATAAAAATGTTCTAAACATGCTGAAAACAGCATACTGAACTACAGTTTTTATCTCTTTCTACCATCTTCTCTAGAATTATGAAGCCCTTACTACAGTAGTACCCCAATCCTATCTAAGGTCTCCATCTGCCATATGAAAAAGTTGGTTGTCTTTTCCCCTCTGTTATTGTCTTTCTTGGATATATTAGATGAAGAATACTGCTAGACAATGAATTTTCATTTAACATTTAATGCTGACAGGAAATCAATATGATTGCATAATGTAAATACACCTGGACATGTATTAAGTTAAGGAATAGTTTCCAGTAATGAAAAGCTCTCATGATCAGGCAAAAGATGAAATATTCTGTTATTTTTGCTGTAAGAAAGAAATTGCACAAACCTTCTGGATCTCTTCAAACAGCAATTTCTTCACGTGTTTCACGGGGGCCAAGTGGGTATTAACTCTAACAGTTGTGAAACCTGGTGGATGAGATAGATGACTTAACAGAGATTGATATTTAGTCTCTGCCTCCTGTGTACCTAAAGCAGTGATAAGCTGAAAGTGAAATAAGAGATTTTATGTTAGAGAGATTCACACAGCAGCCTCTTGCTAAGTGCAAAAAAAAAAGCATTGAATAAACATTCTGTAGAAATGGAGCAATATGGTTGTGTGGTGTGCAATAGTGAGGAATGTCTATGTCTGGAGGCCTAATTTCAGTGAAAACCTCATAAATTTCTTGAAAAGAACTTGTTGGAAAAACAGTCGTATTAACAAGATCATTGTAAACAGGCTGCAGCAAGTACCAAAATTAACTGCTAGCAAGCTCTGTGACACTACTGTACAAAGAAGAGTCCTAAGGAGATGGAAGAGAAGATTCAAAACTATGAATTAATAATTCTTATCCCAATATACAAAACCATCATTTTTGTGTCCTTAGGAATTCATAGATTTTCTATAGTATTTTTGGTTCTACACTGAGGTAAGGGAGTATTTTTGTCAATATGATGTGGTTAATAAGTGGTTAATTTTCTCGGAGATTATTATTCAGTGTGATCCAAAACTGAAGTCTCAGATTTATGCTAAGTTTAATTTAAATATTTTTATGTTACTTTGAGCCAACAGGCATAAAGAGTAATGTTTTATTTTAAATAGAACTATATATAAAAATCTCTGTCTAATGTGAAGACGGTACCTTATTGTAAGGTATTAAAGTCACACAAAATATAAAATCAAAGGAATATTCAATTAATGAATATTCAATGATGAATAGTAGTATCTATTTCACATACCTCATTATTTCTGAACACTTTGGTGAGATATTCTTCAACTTCACGTTGAAAAGAGATTTTGGGGAAAAAAGACATCTTTCTTTCGTTTTTAAAATCTGCTGGTAAAGAACTGAAATAAGCAGAATATTTTCTTAGCAGTTTTTATCACATTTTATAAGTTTATAAATGTACCATAAGATGTACCCACAAACTAACCTGCAGTTTCTGATTCTTCTGTTTTAATAATGCAATTTTACTGTACTCAAAATTCCAAATATTGCTCAGGATATGACTGTAATACTACTGTTAATTACATTTCAGAATATGTTCATTAACACGTTTAGCATTTGCAGTCACCTTACAACGAGGCTACTGGTTTCCTTGTTGTCACATCTCTCCCAGCCACACCTTCCAAGGCTACTGTATCAGTGTTTGAAATGTGAGGAAAGTGTCACCACCTCTAAATCCTGTTCCATTAGTTGCCCTAGCCATCCTTGGGGAGAACTTGCTGTTTAGTCCTAGAATTCACTCACAAAGGCTCCTCACAGAATTTAGCTTTGACTCTCCTAAGTCCCATCTTTGACATTCTTATTCTATTATGTCATCATATCTCTTCATTTTAGAGATAATCTTTCAGTTTTTCCCCTTCAGATTTCTTTTTCTCAAGCTTAACTTTTTAGGTTTCATCCATAGTTCAAATTACCCAAACTTCATAATGGAGGGACATGTGCATGACTGTGGACGATGATTTTTTTTTCCCTATGTATACTTAAGAAATTAAAAAAGGACTATAAGTAACAGTTTTCTCTTGAGTCTGTGTTTAATTCACAGTAGGAATAATGAAGTATTGATGGAACAGAAGCTCTGCTGATCCTTACTGAAAATCTTAAAGTTGTCTGGTGAAAGATTACATGGTTAAAAGGTACAGGAAATTTCCAGTTGTTGCTCTAATTCCTTCAAAGCCCAGCCCTGATGCAGTTTTTATTTTTTGTAATTATTCTCTGTTTACTTTTCTCTGTAGGTAATAAAATACAGTTAACTTCCCAAATTGTATCTGCCCACCCCGATATTGCCTGTATTTTGAAAGATTATATACACTTCAGTATGAAATGAGACTTCCTAAAAATTTAATAGTTTGTTTACACCAACTTAAATGGAGGGAAAGTGAGAACATCTCCCCCCCATCACTGAGGTTTATTCCATCCATAACAAGGACATTTGAATACTAAAATACTACATTTTCATTCTATTAAACATACTTGGAGAAAATACATCAGAAAGTTTGGTATTCATTCTATTTTAATAAGAGGCTATTTGTCACTTTCGTCATATAAAACCCCTCAAAAATATCATTTTCTGGTATTTCAGATTCAGCTCAAGTTTTAATGCTGTGTTATCTTTTTTAGACTTGACTTTTGAACCCAGATAAAGGCAATTTTCAGTTTCATGGGTAGGAGTTTCAAAACCTTATTCCCAACATTAGCAGCCTTAGAAAGAAAGAAATTGTAATGGAATTAATGAAGTTCTTTGTAGAATCTAACAAAATGACCAAAAGAATTTACCTTGATATTTCTACTAAACATAACAGTACTACAATAGTTCATATTACAACAGAAAGTACCGAAGTTCAGTTTTAACATTTCAGACAAAGTGACATACCATGCCTGAGCTACTGTCCTAGGATGTCTACATTACAGGAAAAAACAAACAAACAAACAAAAAACCCCCATATGGCTCACATTTGGAAAGTTTTTTCTTCGGAAGCATAATAAATTAGCATTTTTTTTAAAAAAACCACATTTGTGAATTTTTTTAAAGATTCAGAATTCTGAAAAAAAATAAGCAGGCATTTGAAAACTAGTAGAAATATGTATTATTTATGATGTGACAAGTGACTTCAGCATTAACATTATGAAAATATATTTTTAGGACATTAGATGGGTATTTTATGATGACCACAGAATCCAACAGAATGATTGAGGTGATCCCACAATCACAGTTACTTCTTTATGGAAAATCAACCACTGATCTGACAGCATGTTGGCAACCGGACTTACTTCTACCGCACTTTTAAAATGTGACTGAGTGCTACCATGAAACATGAGCCAGTAGGTGGTCAAAACCAAAAATTCTTGGTCAAAAACACTGCACACAAAGGACAGAACTGCAGTGAAGTTCCCTAAAAGTGTTATGAAAAGGAAGCTAGTCCCATGATACAAAGTAACAAGTCAACTATGTCAACAAATAATGCAGAATCTCTATGCTTTGAAATTTCATACCAAAGCAGAAAAGTTATAATGTGTTAAAACCCACTATCCTTCTAAACAGGATGGGAAGTATACTACAATACCTGCAACATAATGAGGGCCAACAGAAAAACAAAAGTAAAGATGAGATTTCACTTCTCCCCGTATACAGAGTAGACATCACACAGAAGCATGATGCCACATCTGTGCTTTTAACCACAGTTAATGAACACTTAGGAAGTCAAGGAACACATAACAGGAGAAGTTAAGACTTGATTCTGACTAGTTCTTAGGGCCTGGTATGAAATGTTACTGCAAAAGAGCTGCTCTGTCGCAGCAACTGTAAGGCATGCGGACTCAACACATGCATTCAAATGACAAATACAAGAAACCCACTATCATTGTGTAGTTCAGGGAGAGGAACAACACAGGAATCAAAAGCAATTCCTCTGTTAAAGAGAGTAGTCAAAAGAATAAAAGCATTGTAAACACTCTCAAAATTTTAAAACCACACAACTGGAGGTTCAGAGCACACCCACACAACCTGCAGCTTCAGCCCTTCATGTATGCCCTTTCAGTGCCCATTATCTCAGAAAAGATACAATATAGCTTGGAAAAGTTCAGGGAAAGGTGATGATCTATAGACAGGGAATGGCTTTCAAATACAGAAAGACTGAACAGTTTGCAATCTTCCAGGCTGGGAAACACAGTTGAGGGAGGATAGGATAAAAGCTTATAAATCCAGATGTGACGGGATGAGGGAGACTGTCTACCACCTCTTCAAATACAAGAGTTAGTCTTCAAACAGAACTAGCAGGAGGCAGGTTCAAAACCTGCGAGAGGTATTTTTTTTCCACAGACCTGCTGTGCTGTACACCTTGCCCTAGGAAAGACTTGACGGACCTCAGAAGAGAGTCCCTGAGGCAGCATCACCCCCTGTTCACCATCTCCTTACGGTGTTCCCTGAGCCTCTGTTGGGAGGTGCTGCGGGGGACGCGACGCTGGACCAGGGCTTTGATCTAACTACCACATAAGCACTGCCAGCTGTCAAACGTGGCCAGCACCTAGAGATGCCGAGCAAGATCTAACTTTCAAACAGCCTTTACCCATCCCTTCCCACACGAGGAAAGTCAATCGGCTCATTCCTGTTGGGAGCGGAATTTGGGACTCCCTCCTTTATTCCCCCATGCGTCCCGTTATTGAAAACACCAAG
>NW_009630339.1:0-2533 GCF_000690535.1 Cariama cristata
GAGGTCTGTAGTCCAGCCTCCTGCCCAAAAGAGGCTCTGAATTCAGACTGGTTTGCTCAGAGTTTATCTTTGGAGAATTTTGGTAAATAATATGACATAAAGTCCACAAACTCTGAAGGCAACCTGTGCCAATGGTTAAACATCCTCAGAATGCATAATTTTCAACGCAGCAGACTAATTATTGGCCTGTACATGCACTTTTAATTGCTCACATGGAATAATCACCACATCATAGCTCACGAAATGTCACTGAGAAACACAAAGGAGCTCTGAGGTAGTCTCTTTAGGACTGTCTTGCCAGTGTTTTTTTGTTTGTTTGTTTTCCATTATCTTATGCTGAAATACTGGTTATAGTTGAATATAGTTGGGTTGGGTAAAAGCACCGAGTAATGACTTACTGAAAAAAGTCACGTGTATTTTATAAAAACTTTTTAAACACTGACACTTGTAATTATATACTTCTCTATCATAACATTAGAAAGTTAAGCTGTGATAATTACATCGTTCTGACTAACATAAATAAAAGGAAACAATGCTGCTCTCTCTCTCAAAATCTTCCTGAGCAAAGCAGACTTCAATAAATCACAGTTTGAAAAATTACAATTACATTTCCACAAACAAAAATTACTTGTTAGAGCATAGATTGAATTAATTTTATACTTCGGGGGGGGGGGGGGGGGGGGCACGTGTGTGGGGGGGGGGGGGGGGGGGGGGAGGCAATTAATCTTTTATGTAACAGACTGAAATATGAACAACATTGTGCAGACATTGCAACAACATGCCAACTACCATGGTGTAGTCTCTGGTGAAATATATTTCCAATTTTCAAAGTTGAAAGACCTTCAATAATAGTAATTAAAGATGCTCTAACACTTAAAACCCTAAATACACTAGGGATGGAAAAAGAGATTAAACAATTTCCAGTGGCTTAGCATACAGCTGATGTTGCAAAAACATACTGCGACACTAGCAGAGAACACCACATAGCCTCATTTACAGGCCCTCATTGGAACATCTGAATGCCAAACCACAGCTGGGACCTGTTTTCATAGTTCACTAGCTGGAACATGCCAAAATTGTTATCAGGGACCTTCCTCACAGTCTGCCAGCACACAGAGTTGGGTCCCAGCACCCAGGACGTCTCCTAGGCATATTTGAATTGAGTATATATTCAGCCCTTATTTGCAATGTACTATTTTTGTTCTCAGTTCTTTCTGTCTTATTGAAAACCTGTATTCTAAATCCTTTTCTGCTTCTAAATTGGATAAATGAACTGATAGATGTTAAATAATATCCCCAATGGCACAACTAAATTTGATTTAAATCAGTAAAAAAAAGTCAGTAGGGCAGATCACCAATCACCATTAGTTCAAGTCTTCTCCTTTAATAGAATACGCAGCCTTTAAATTGAGAAAAATTACAGTGGAAGCAAAATGTGGTAGTTGAGTTCATGTTGTAATCTTATTCAATGCACTAATATTTCAATGGATTCAAAGGTAGAACACGCTGAGGGATATTTAACTTCTCTTCCATATTCATTTTCTTTCACAACGGGCAATTGAAAAGCCACACAAAAAGACGAAACTACCCAATGTTTTTCCTGTGCTCAAAAGAAATAAAGTCAAATGACACAATCAGCCTACTGATCATCAAGAAATGCAAGTGCATCCAGAAGTGTCCTGAGAAAGTAGACAGGACTCCATCACGTCTCCTTCACGCCAGGGAAGTCATGCAATTTGTAAAATTGCATACATCTGTGATTAAAGTGCTCTGGTATCTGAATGCCTTCCAGTTTCCATATGGCCTTTTGGTCTTATGGGGGGTATAATTTGACAAAATGTAACATGTAACAGGTCATGTAGGAAGTTTAAAGCCATGGGAGAAGGTTTATTTCCAAAAGCCCCACTTTAAGGTGCCTCAGAAATATTATAACAATCTTGTAATGGGAAAAAAACATGTATTCACAAAGATGATTCACATCTACCTAAATATAAAAATTCATATCCTGTATTTTTAATAGTAAATTTAAAGTAAAATATTACAATAAATATTTCAAATGTAAAATAAATATTTTCTAGCAGTAACTCATACAGATTTCTAATCTGATTTTTTTGAAGGCATTACATCCATTTTTTTTTTGCTTCCTCTGAAGGTGTTTATTTCTACAGCAGTATCCATATTTTATGATTGCTAGCCTTTTTCAGAGCTCTGCAGCATTTCATTATCGACTACTTCTCTTTCTATGAGGTTTTATTGTTCCATCTGTCATTTTAATTACAGACCTAGTATCAATTTTACATACTTGCTGAAGAGGAAAAAAACCTGACCTTAATACTGACTTCCCTGCAAATTTACATCATGACTCCATTAAAACAATTATTTTGCAACACAAGTCAGCATTAAGTATTTTTCCTTTGTAATACAGAAATATATCTGACTATATGCTGGACAGCATTAGAACAAGTAAATTAAATGAAGGCTAACGTTTAAAAACTCATCATTTTCAGTTTTACAGGAAACCCCTGGAAAAAAA
>NW_009630340.1:0-903 GCF_000690535.1 Cariama cristata
CGAGTCCACTACTGAGTGGACCGTGACACCTGCAGACTTTCAAATCACCATTCTGATTTAAATCAGCCTCTAAGATCCTTAAATTAGTCAGAAGTTGTTTTCTCTGTTTGCAAAAGCTAACATACTTCTGACAGGTCATGTTGCTACTTCCTTCCTAGACTGAAAGGAAGAAAATTCAACCCCACTGATGGCTGACTACCTGTCTGCTGAAGCAACATGCAAACTTTATTGTGAAGACTTACCTCATACTGACCCTATACTTCAATGCAAGTTGTAAATTCACAGTCATGCTTGAGGAAAACAAACAAATGAAATGAATGCACAACACTCATTAACAGCTCCTGCTGGGAGGCTAGGCATAGTGGCATGCATTCACTTTGGGGAAATTATTGACGTAAGGAAGCCTATTCTCAGCTCTGTTAAGGGCACGACACCCTTACACGACTCCTCTGTATGGCCAGAAGTAGAGTCTCAGAACTCTCTGGTCTCAGAACTGATCAGCTAGTCCTTTACTAGATACTGGTAGAAAGACTCTTCCATTTACTTTACATAAATGAAAAGTCTAGTATCTGAGATGTCTTCCAGTCTCCTTAAACAAGAATCCGCCATCTTTTCACTACTATGTATACAAATATGTAACATCCTGGGATCAGGACTAGCCAGCATGGGTTCATGAAAGGTAAGTCCTGCTTGACCAACCTGATCTCCTTCTATGACCAGGTGACACGCTTGGTGGATGAGGGAAAGGCTGTAGATGTGGTCTCCCTGGACTTCAGCAGGGCCTTTGACACTGCCTCCCATGGCATTCTCCTGGAGAAAATGGCAGCTCATGGCTTGGACATGCACATCTTTTGCTGGGTGAAAAACTGGCTGATCGGCCGTGCCCAGAGAGTGGTGGTGAAT